>NW_021246962.1:0-436 GCF_002162155.2 Triticum dicoccoides | reverse complement strand
TTAGTGCTTGATCAACATTTTTATATACATTTAACATTGGCAGATGCTTGATTAACATTTTCAAATACAAGCTTAGCACTTTTTAAACAACACAAAATTAACTTTTTTTAATACCAGGTCAACATTGTTTCTATAAAAATTTAACATTTTTTCAAATGCTAGATTAACATATTTCAAATACTTGTTTGACATATTTCAAATTCAATACTATGCATGGATTGTCGTACTATGCACACACGCGAGCCACAGCTAGCTAGCACATGATACACAATTAACTCGGCCTGTTCCATTAGTTCCATTATATGTGGACTCTCGCACGTACGTACACGCGTACGATGTATCGTCGTTGCCTTGACTCGTCTCTTCACCGTCCGGCAACAATCTCGATGGTGACTCGTCTGAAGGACATCACAGTGATAACTGATATGCACAGTTA
>NW_021246961.1:0-1239 GCF_002162155.2 Triticum dicoccoides | reverse complement strand
TCCAGAAGCTCCGCCGTCCTCCACTTCTTCGAGCGAGTCGAGCCCCGAGCGCTCGCGTGCCCCGAAGCCGCCGCACCAACCTCGCCCGAACCGCCATCGCCGGAGATCCCCTTCGCCGTCGCCGCCGCAGCAGCTCGTCCCCGACCACGCCGTCCTCTCCATCAAGACCGCAGTGAGCTGGGCTAACTTCCCCTTCCTCTCTTTCTCTCTCTCGTGCACCACAGCGAGCACACCAAGCTCACCCGCACGCGCCGTCGCGGACCTCGTCGCCGACGTGCTTCCGGCCACACTCCGGCCACAAGATGGTGTCCATCTTACTCACCGAGTCCCACAACACCTAGCTAGCCACTCCACGAGCCTCACCGACCCCTCTAGCGCCAAGTTCATCTTCGACCGAGCCCCGGTGGCCGCCAAAGTCGTCGCCGGCGCCAACTCCGGCCACCCTGACCCCAACGGACTCCGCCAAGAGCTGCGGTTTGTCCTCAGCTCCACTCCGGTGGTCTCCGCGGCCCATTTGGTGGCCAAAATGGCCAAAACCACTCCCGCCGCCGCGTCGGGCTCGCCGGCGGCTAAACGCCGGCGTCACTGGCTTTGACTTTGACCACGGGTGGGCCCTGGTTGACTCCCCTGAGTCAATGACAGGTGGGGCCCAGCCCTGTTAATTAAACAGGATTAGTTTTAATTAAATTTTAATTAAAATAATCACCCTGACATGCGGGACCCACTGTCAGGTTTGACCCAGACCTGTTCCGTTGACCTGCTGACGTCACACTGATGTCAGGCTGACACAGTAATTGATTTTCTGGATTTAATTTAAATCAGGAAATTCCAGAATATAATTTAAACTTCAAAAATTCATAACTTTTATTCTGTAACTCCAAATTGGACAAATTATATATGAAAAATGATCAGAAAAATCCAATCTATCCATCTGTACTATTTTCATGCATGATCAAACAAGTTAAATTGATGTTTCAAGCAGAACAAGGAAAAGCACTTTAAAAGGCCATATTTGAATTTGAAATTTGAATCCTTGATTCAAATTTGCTCAAACCCTTCTGGTTTTAGTTGCATTAGCCCAACACACTCATATTGCCATGTTTCATGCATGCATCATATTGTTGCACATTGTTTGGTGATGGTTGTGTATCGGTGTCCTTTGCGACAGGTTCTGCCTCCGAGGAGTACCGTGATTACCCTAACGAAGAACCGTATCAGTGCATCGAACCATCAGGCAAG
>NW_021246960.1:0-387 GCF_002162155.2 Triticum dicoccoides | reverse complement strand
CGGAACATGTTGTGATCCGATGGACACAATGTGATATTTTTTATCTTCCGTTGCAACGCACGAGCATGTTTGCTAGTAATAAACTAACAATAGAAGTCGTCTCCAATAACGTCCAATTATCTTTATCTTTACCTATATATATATATATATATATATATATATATATATATATATATATATATATATATATACTAATAAACCACCGATCGCTTCTGGTCGTCCGTCGTTGGTCGTTTTGCAAAAAAGTCCTTGCATTTTTATGTAATTCGACCCGCACTCCTCATGTAAGTCAACCCGAACTGGTACAGGCCGAGGGAAAAGAAAAAAAAAGCACGACGACCTTATCTCCCGCATCTCCACCTCCAGGCGCCGCCACACCCTTCCACG
>NW_021246959.1:0-1556 GCF_002162155.2 Triticum dicoccoides | reverse complement strand
CTCCGGCCAACAATTTTTTGCCCATCACCGCCATGTCGCCGCCAAGCCGAAGGCTCGCCCTCTCACGTCGTCTACAGTCCCTCCTCGCGATGCCGCCGCGCTGCCAAGAACGCGAGCAGCTGGTGGAGCCGCGTCTATGCACGCAGCGTACGAAGAGGAGGACGAGCGCGTCCTCCAACACGTCGGCGAGGAGGAACTAGCGTGTCATTGTCGTCTTCGCCACCGCAGAGGAGGCGTGCATGGTGGCTGTCGTGGCGGAAGCCGGTCGCGCTCGCGTCGAGCCCGCAAACTGGGTGCGGACGTGGAATCTACCGTCGAGACCTTGCGTGCCACGTGGATCCTGTAATCTGAAGGAGCAATTTGGATTAGTCAACTCTTATGAGCCGTTTGATGCAACATGGATGGCTAGAAGGGCTTCTTCAACCTCCGAAATAGATGCACGGTTCATCTTCTCAGCCCGCCACACGCCTAACCGCCTACCGCCGCCGCTGCGCCCTCCCCTGAACCGCCTGCCACCGTCATGCTCCCCCACCCCCGCCATCCGTTTAACCCCGGGCACGATCCATTTTTTTCCGGTGAACTGCATTCCACATCCTACACTCATAAGATAGATCATGGGCACCCTGTCGTCTTCTTCCTTCACTCCATCGAACTCCTTTCACAAATCGACTGACCCAAATTATACTACTAGTATGAACGTATTAACTACAGTAGGAACACGAAGATACGAGCAGTAGTACCAACTGCAAGAAGAACAGTAGTAAGACATAGTACTAGTACTACTGTACGTACTAAAGAGTTCAAATAACAAGAAAGAACATAAACATAGTTCTGCTTGGGCCTCAGCACAACACACCCTTGAAAATAAACTAAGCAACTAGTCCGCTTGACACTACAGTAGAACCAGCATGAGCGATGGCACTGCCACCTACTCGGAGTCCGAGTCCACGTCCTCGACTTCGTCCTCGTCCCTCTTCCTCTTCCTCTTCGCTGACGCTTCTTTGCTTGAACCGGACACTGGGCTCTGCTTCTTCATCCAACCCTTGTATATATTTAAACAAAGGTAGGCATCCATCGCTGCGTACAGGATGTGCTCTTCATCTAATGTCTTCGACTCCCATGCATGATGAAACTCGTGGTGAGGTTTCTTCAGTTTAGCGTACGAACGATCAATCATGGCTGCTGCCAGGGTTATCATTGAAGGCTAAGAGGAGGACACTAGGCTTGCCTTCTGGAGATCGAAGGGCTTGCCTACAACGAGGCCTATCCGAACCAGGATTTCCTTGTCGTTCCTAAAGTCTATAGTAACGAATTTGACTCGGCCGCCCTTGAGGAACTTCTTAAATTCCTCGCACACAACATCGACATGGCATATGTGGTAGACCAAGCATAAGTCATGCACACAAACCTGGATCACGGCGGGCTTCTTCCTCTCTGCCTCCTTTAGTTTCTTCTCGCTTCCCAGGACTGTGGTGTACTCAACATCTAGCCCAACGACCCACTCATCATTTGAGTTTTCGAACATGTGTTTGAAGCGAGCAAGGCATTCTTTCACC
>NW_021246958.1:0-794 GCF_002162155.2 Triticum dicoccoides | reverse complement strand
CTGTCGGCACTGCTCGCGGATTCGCCTCTGAACACCGGCGATCGGGCGACGAGCGGCGCTGGTGGACTTCGCCCACCGTACACCGATCTCGAGCTATAAAACGACCATGGTGCTCCTTCTTCATCTTCGCACTTGGACTCGTTCCTCCTCCTCCTACTCCCCCATTACCGCTTACCGGAGCTCGAGACGAGGCTCCAATGGCGGAGGCGGTGCCGGACTGGTACGTGATCCTGGTGTGTGGAGGGCTGGCGGCAGTGCTGGGGCTCTCTATGCTCCTATGCGCGATGATCTTAGATGATCGTCGTGATGCTGCCGCTCGGGTGCTGGCTCTCCGCGGTGGCGGTGATCACGGGGATTAGGCGTAATTCTGGTTATTAACTGTTATCGGTGTACCAGAGGTGATTAGTATAGGGATGATTATCCGCTAATCTCTCCCTTGGAGGCATGTGGAGTACTTAGAGGGGTGGTTGCCGTGAGAGGATAAACGATGCAGCAACTCAGGAAAAAGAAATCTCATTCCAGGATTTTCGCGGTTACACAGGTTACTCACGAAGAAAACCACTCATATAAGTAGAAACTAAATATTCGACTCGCCACACAAATTCGAGGTACCATGCATAAGTTACAACGTAATAATAAATGCTGAAATAACACACACAACAGTGACGTCTAAAATGAGAATGGTAACTGGACAGGGTCTCGAGAAAAAGTCTCTGGCAATGGAATACACTCCTCTTCTATCGGAGGAAGTGGATTGACCAGTCGGAGTATGTGTCTCTCCGGGTCAGGCCTCA
>NW_021246957.1:0-397 GCF_002162155.2 Triticum dicoccoides | reverse complement strand
ACCCGCTAGGGCCGAAGAAGAAGATGAGATGACCCTCAGCACCTGCGTAAACTGGCCCCTGCTTTGGCCGAAGAGCCAGATTCGTTTGGGGGCGGGGGACACCACCCCATAGACAAGACCGCCAGTCGTGCCGGCGCCAAGCCATGGAAAGAACGCCGCAACGCTACTGGACCTGCCGGACATCCCTATGGCACAGGATCTGGACAGCCCTATGGCACAGGATCCGGACGGCGACGACAACGACGACGGTAGATTTACCAAAGTTGATAAGTACTTTGCCGAACATGGGTACGCTGACGAGTTCTGCGGGCCTCTTTCTCAAGAACCCAACCAAGACGACTGCGATCTAGCTGGTACGGCGGAGAAATCCAATTGCAACAGGCGTCGTCTGGCATTC
>NW_021246956.1:0-795 GCF_002162155.2 Triticum dicoccoides | reverse complement strand
CCTCTTCAAAATTGTTCAGCACATCTTGCACCTGTTCAGTCATCATTTGCTGAAACTTATCATGAAGCTCCTTGTTCGATAAATTCTCCCAGTCAATCTCGTCGGCTTGTGATCCTGGCATGGTTAGCAGCAATAGAAACACACAAGAATATGATCCTACAGACTACGAACAAGTGGTGGTGGTGGGTGTCACAAATCCGTCAAGCAAATCTCAAATTCTTACCAGTTCTTACCCACCAGCAGGCGGTGATCGGCAACCGTTGTAGTCAAAAACTCTCAAAGCTTGGATAGAGCGATTACCAGGGAGAGTCAAACGCACGACGTAGATGTATGTGGAGCTGGGAAGGCTTATAATATGGTAGCAAAAAGGGTCAGCAATAATCAATTCAGAGATGCAAAGTTGAATAAACGTTCAACGACGGTACTGTGCTGGTCCTAGGCTAGACTGTGCTAGAGACGCGAGCCTAGAACACTAACAAAATCACGGCGCGGCACGTAAACAAGGGAAAAGCACACTCTGGAATTTTTTTTTTCGCTCTTTTTTTTTGCGCTCTTTTTTTTTGCGCTGCTTTTTTTTTTGCGAAAAATCACTATAATGGCGAGTGTCTCAAAACTCTTCTTAACTCAAACTGACAGGATGGGCACGAAATTTTTTTGACCAATTTTTTTTTTTTGACTGCCCGGACCCAAAAACTGGAAACGGGTCAAAAAAAACTTCCTATAATGGCACCTGTCTCAAAACACTCAGAAACACCTAAAAATAGGATAGCCAGAAATTTTTTCGAAAAATGCGTT
>NW_021246955.1:0-1022 GCF_002162155.2 Triticum dicoccoides | reverse complement strand
GTGCAGCAACCCGCCCAGCCGTATGCTCATAACCGTTGGTTTCTTTCCCTAATCTCAACTCAGGTCGTGTGTAGGTGGAGTCAGCAGCAACTCAGCCACGGTTCAAGCCACCCCATCTCTGTCTGATGCTGCCACGCTGAGGCACCAAGCGAGCCGCATCCAGTCGGCACTCTTCAAGCGCCTGGTAGAGGCGGCTCCGTTGTGCTAGGACGCTGTCGTCCCCTCAATGCCGTGGCTCTGTGTCCATCTCAAACTGTGTCCTCACCCCCGGCTTCTCCCTCGACCTGGCGGGATGTCAGTCGATTGCCCCACAGACTCGAGTTCACTATGTCGTATTTCTAAAAAATTTAGATAATATTTGGTTGTACACGCGCAGGCAATGACTATTCCATGTTCTCGTCGCTGGAGATCGGCTACTCTGGAGCATGGGTAAACACAATATGGTGGTGGATATGGCGTCTCCGAAGACGGCGGTGTTCTCCGTCGGAGAATATCTTTTTGAAGGCTCCGCGGAGAATATCTGGGACATGTTGTAAATTGAATATCTGGAATATGCTACAATGTTGTTCGGAGTTATCTATAAAGTGTTTTTTTATCTAATATATAAAGTGTTGTTGTCTTTCTTCCATTTGTATAAAGTGTTGTTTTGTAGTGTGTTTACCGTTTATTTAATGACATATTGTAGCATATATTTGTGGAAAGAAATATTGGCTAAAAATTTCTTTTTTTCATGAGATGGGCTAATCTCTCGGCATGAAATCAGCGGGCCTTGGACTGACCCTGAAATTTGATGGACTGAAATTTCAATTGGGTTGATTGCTACATGGGTTGTGTGTCCTAAAGGAGCTCAAATTTGGTGGGCTAAAATTTTAATTGGGCCATTGAGTCTTAGGCGGAGCTGAAATTTAGTGGGATGAAATTCTAATTGGGCCACTGATTCTTAGACGGAGCTGAAATTTAGTGGGCTGAAATTCTAATTGGGCCACTGATTCTCAGACGGAGCTGAAATTTAGTATGCTTAA
>NW_021246954.1:0-536 GCF_002162155.2 Triticum dicoccoides | reverse complement strand
AGCTACGGTCGAAGCAGATTGGCTTCATCGGCTCTTGAATGACTTGTCAGTTGTTGAGAAACCTGTACCAGGTATCCTTATGAACTGTGACAATCAAACTGTGATCACGAAAGTGAGCAGCTTAAAGGATAACACGAAGTCATCAAGACACGTTCAGAGAAGGTTAAAGTCTGTCAAGAAAATGAGAAACTCCAGAGTTATTGCATTAGATTATATCCAAACGTCTAAAAATCTGGCAAATCCTTTTACTAAGGGTCTATCACGTAATGTGATAGATAATGCATCGAGGGAGATGAGTATGAGACCCACAATATGAGTTGTTCACAGTGGTAACCAATTCTTTGTGATCGGAGATCCCGTGAAATAGATGTGGAAGACAAGTTGTTGGTCAACTGAGAGGAGAGTATCCTTACTATCAACAATACCACTCCATGAAGATGCAATACTCTCCTAATCTGCATGGCAGGTTGATGTATATCTAAATGTGTTCTAAGTGGTTCATTGAAGCAGAGATGTCGTCCTGCAGAACATCTTTT
>NW_021246953.1:0-1269 GCF_002162155.2 Triticum dicoccoides | reverse complement strand
CGAAAAAAACTTCCTTATTGTCCAGATCAAATTTTGAGATCTCATTTATACAATTATCCCACCAATCAGAGGCCTTGAATTATACTTATGCTAGCAAAATTAATGGTAAGCCTTTAGTTTGGGGATCAGCTATCATGCACTTAGTACGTATATGCTGAGTTTAATATTTGTTCTTGGACAATATCTTTCACAACATGATACTCACTTAATTGTTGTTACTCATGAACTAATGTGTGGATTTCTTATTGCACAAAAAATATTAGTTATGTAGTGTACCAATCTAAGTCCGGATAAAATTGTTCAGCCACAAGGCTTGCCTGGTTGTATCGCAACATAGCTAAAATTCAAAGTTGCTTTGTTGTCACCTTAGACAGTAGGCGTAGTAGTGGAAAACTAATTTTATATGTATTGTACCATATAGTACGAACGTGATATACTAGCTCCCACTCATCTTAGCGTACATGCAATTTCCCTTCTTATTTCCTATATGAACCCATCAATTTTAATTTTCCATTGCCCTTTTGTATATAGCTCCCACTGATGAAAACATTTTATAAAGAATTAGAGTGTTTAACACCGGTGAATATTGGGCAACAATAACAAACAAACAAAAAAAACATTGTTCTTCTGGAAAAAGGGTCAATGCGAATACTTATGTGTGAAGGTAATGAAAGAGTAAAACACTTATAAGTGCTAGGAACTCGACCGCATTTTTTTATGCGTACTAATTCCATATCCCGAGTACTATGGAAAACTCCTGTATCAGTTTTCTTTGCTTATTTCCCTCAATGTAACTAATAGTTTAACCTAAATCAGGTAAGCCAAGTAGATGAAAGGAATGTGTCTCTTACTTAATGAGAGTGTTCATTTCTCCCCTTCGAAATATGTCTTAAAGGACAGTATCATCATTTCGATGAGCACTCGTAATACACATTCAAGGATTCACAAGAGACATCACAACGAGAACTATCATGACAACTCCTAATAACACATTTTTTTAATCCATCATCTAATAGAGAAACAAAATTAGGTCCCTCTTTATGCTAGGAACATAACAATATTATTAGGATGGAGGATGAACAAATCTTCAATGCTTAAGCATAAATCCAAATGCTTGAACATCAGCCCAACTGGAAGAATCTAAGACTTGGATCCATCATTTTGGAGTGTCCTCACAGAATGGAATCCCTGAAATGAGTTCGAAGTGTGCAAGTGGCACCTGAGTCAACTCACAATTATTTATGGGAAGATAAGTAAACCAATGATTCA
>NW_021246952.1:0-845 GCF_002162155.2 Triticum dicoccoides | reverse complement strand
AAATTTCAAACTATATTGATGGAACAATATTTTTTTTCAAAAAGATTAGATCTATTATAAAGATCAAATTCTTCACACTCGCGCGTTGGCACGTGATATGCGTTCTCAGGCTGCAGTTACTTTCCAACGAAGTAGTAAAGCACAGGACCCACTTCCTTTTGATCGCCCGGAGCCTACATGGAGTAATTAATGCAAATGGGGCAGGACACACTTCCTTTTGCATGCTGCGGTGAGGGCCTGGTTATTATGGCATGTTGGCCCACCAAATTAACACCTAATCGCCCGCCCCCTGATTTAAGGGGGCCGGGATGGGGTCATGCTAATTTAATCTTCCACTTAGGGCATGTACTTCCTCTGTTTTTATTTAGTCTGCATAGTAGATTTAACTGAAGTCAAACTTTGTAAAGTTTGATCAAGTTTATAAAAAATAATATAAATATTTATCATAACAAATCTATATGATGCGAAAGTACATTCAATAATGAATCTAATGATACTAATTTGTTATTGTATGTGTTAATATTTTTGTTTCTAAACTTTTTCAAAGTTTACAAAGCTTGACTTTAACCAAAGCTAATACGCGAAGTAAATAAAAACGGAGGGAGTACAATGGTGCTATCTTAGGAGTGCTCCATAGAATAAATGCTGAGATGGAGGAAAGACAATTTATAAGAAAAGGTTTAGCACAACATGTCTCACCACGTTTTAAGGAATAACTCGTTATTGTAGATAAAGCGAAGAGATAAACCATTGTAAACACCTTTTTATTGTCATCTCTAAATTACATGCAAATCTTAAGATAAAACTCTGTTATCAACCATTATACATGCCCTTAATTATGTACA
>NW_021246951.1:0-1082 GCF_002162155.2 Triticum dicoccoides | reverse complement strand
TTTTACGTGGCTGCTACGGGCTTAAGTAAGAACCAATCTCACCTACGCATCAAAACCACAACGATAGTTTGTCAAATAGACTCCGTTTTAACCTTCGCAAGGACCGGGCGTAGCCATACTTGGTTCAACTAAAGTTGGAGAGACAGTCGCCCGCAAGCCATCTCTGTGCAAAGCACGTCGAGGGAACCGGTCTCGCGTAAGCGTACGCGTAAGGTTGGTCTGGGTCGTCTCATCCAACAATACCGCCGAACCAAAATATGACATGCTGGTAGGCAGTATGACTTGTATCGTCCACAACTCACTTGTGTTCTACTCGTGCATATAACATCAACATCAATAACCAGGCTCGGATGCCACTGTTGGGTTTCGTAGTAATTTCAAAAAATTTCCTACGCGCACACAGGATCATGTGATGCATAGCAACGAGAGGAGAGTGTTGTCTACGTACCCAACGCAGACCGACTGCGGAAGCAATGACACGACGTAGAGGAAGTAGTCGTACGTCTTCACGATCCAACCGATCAAGCACCGAAACTACGGCACCTCCGAGTTCGAGCACACGTTCAGCTCGATGACGATCCCCGGACTCCGATCCAGCAAAGTGTCGGGGAAGAGTTTTGTCAGCACGACGGTGTGGTGACGATCTTGATGAACTACAGTAGCAGGGCTTCGCCTAAACTCCGCTACAGTATTATCGAGGAATATGGTGGCAGGGGGCACCGCACACGGCTAAGGAATCGATCACGTGGATCAACTTGTGTCAACTTGTGTGTTTAGAGGTGCCCCTGCCTCCGTATATAAAGGAGCCAAGGGGGGAGGGGGCGCCGGCCAAGAGGGAGAGGCGCAGGAGGAGTCCTACTCCTACCGGGAGTAGGACTCCCCCCCAATCCTATTCCAACTAGGATTCCCAAGGGGGAAAGAGGGAGAGGGGTGGCCGGCCACCTCTCCTAGTCCTAATAGGACTAGGGGAAGGGGGGAGGCGCGCAGCCCCCTTGGGCTGCCCCTTTCTCCTTTCCACTAAGGCCCATGATGGCCCATATGGCTCCCGGGGGGTTCCGGTAACCTCCCGGTAACCCGGTAAA
>NW_021246950.1:0-3531 GCF_002162155.2 Triticum dicoccoides | reverse complement strand
ATGCAAAAAGTAACCAACAAGGGAGTAATAAAAGTTATCCTCTTAGTTCCATTGCCATGGAGGTCAACATGCAGGAAAATATTTTTGTGGAGCCCAAATTTCCATTACCAAAGGTTTAGAGAGATGGTCAATATAATCTTAGGAACACAACAATAACTATCATAGACAAAACAAATCAAGAATTAGCGGTCGCTCACCAACCCGAGGCTTACCAGGTACAATAGCAAGATCGTCTGTCTGCTTTATTCAACCACTCAACTACCTATGCAACACTTAGCGCAAGCCTATGCCTCACACCTAAGGGGAAAACAGAAAATAGTTGGGGTTTTGAGAAGTCAATAACAAAGAAAGTTTTGCATCAACATAGCTATCCACTAGGCTATGGAGAAGGCCTTATGATCGATGTCAAGCAAGGAGTAGGGATCACCATGCAATTAGGATGCACATAGAGCTATGAATATGTGAGAGCTCTCCAAAGGACTAAGTGGGGGCGCGTCCAACTTGTTTTCTTATGAATACCTCGAGCTTTTGAGGATGCTCGTCATTGGAATATACACGCAAAGTTCTATACTGTAGGTTCCCTACTAGTATGAAACATGAAGCTCATGAAACTTCTACTTGACAATGCATGAAGTGGTGCTACTTTGAAGCACAAGGTATACTAAAAGAATAATGGTGTTGATCCTTCTCTCTTCCTTTCCTTTTTCCTTTTATCTTCTTTTTTCTTTTTTTTCTCTTTTTTGTGGAACCTCTCCGTGGTGCATTATGTCTCTCTTTTTTGGTAGGAGCAACAGCTTACAATGACTCACTTCAACAGAATTTAATCATAAGTCAAAACTGAAACATGAGAGAAACTCTATGATGAATGCCTCCAGCAGTGTACTAGCATGTGCAACGATCCAGAGTAGCATAGATATAAAAAAATGGACAAGCTATGAAAATATCGAGCTAGCCATACTATAATCATGCAAGGCAAATGAAAACATGGCTCTAATCATGTAATGTAATATGGCATGGCGATATGCTCGGAATGGCTATGAAAATGCCATGTAGGTAGGTATGGTGGCTATTTTGTTCAGACGGGGTATTTTTATGCCTCCCATGGGTTTGGATGTACCTGCGAAGTGTGCGCCAAGTCTCACTGTGAGAGTGAGCAATGCACAACCGTAGAGGTTAGAAAATAAAAGATGAATGGAAGTGCAAAGGCTTCAAACTTGCTTTAGTCAATAAGAACTCAAATATTACAGAAGAGTATTGCGGTGTCATGTTGCATAAGACTCAGAAGGTAACACTACAAAAAGAACACTTCTGTAATGATACATGTTTGTCACAGTAGGTCACGTTTTCTGTCATGCATGTACATCCATGACGATTTTATGACAGAATCAAGATAGTCATATCTGTGCTGTCGTAGAAGTGTTCCATGACAATACCCAAATTATCATCACATAAGTGTCCACTTCCATGACGATAAATGACGTGTCATGGAAGTGCTTTCGTCAAGGGTAACCGACACATGGCATCCACCATAACGGGTCGCGGTTAAGCTATCGGGTCCGGTTTATGATAACCCATTAACAGTAACAACAAATGGCGATTTTCCACGTGTAAAATTCTCATTAGCCGGAGGAAACATGTTTAGCTCCCCATTTGGACAGATGGCATCCATCCAATGGACGGGCCACGCCTATGATACATCGACACGTGGCTGGGCCCAACAGTGCACATTTAGATCGAAAGGCGGCCCGTTTGACTTGGTCAAAAGGGGCGGGCCGGCCCACAGAAAGCCTGTTAATGGCTTGTTCGCATATAGCCCATTTACACCCCGCTAACCCATGCCCCGTTATGGCCCATCCGATCAAGGCCCAGTAGATCCTCTGGGTCGTCCAATATGATCCAGCATATGTTGTAATTTCTGGCCCATATAAGGCCCATGACGTCCTCCGGCCCATATGAGGCCATTTGTAACTCTTGGCCCATTAAAGGCCCATGGTGAAAGTGGCCCATAATGAACAGTGTATCGCCTTATACCCGTTAATGGCCCATTATTTTATTGTGTCGTTTCCAGCCCGTGTTATCTTTTGGCCCATTTATTCTTGGGCTCATTTGCAGCATTCGATTACTTACGGTCCGTTACTAGCCTGTTCCGTTTGTGGGACAAATTCAGACTGTGGTTAAAGTCGACCCATTTGCGGCCGTTTAATCCGTTGGGCCATTTCTAAATGTCGCCAAATACGGCCCATTAGCGACTTGTTATGCCTGTAGATAGAATTAGACTCGTTATACTCATCGGCCTATTAACGACCCATTATAGTCGGCCCATAAACCCTCTAGCCCGTTTACGGCCCATATTATCGTTCGTTATTGGTCCATGAATAGTATGACCCATGTTTGGCCAATCGATCATACGGCCCGTAGAAGACCCATTGATTCGACGGCTCGTAGAAGGCCCGTAGGAGGCCCATGGTAACTATAGTAGATAGCAGGACCATGGTTACAACGGTCCCTATGTTGCCCATGGTTATTGTGGCCCAGTTTTAAAAAATAGGTTATTGCGGCCACTGGCAAACCGCAGAAAAAGAGCTAAACTGACTACAACCAAACAAATAACAATATAACAAGGAAATAAATAAGCAAGCAACTTACGCTAGGCTATTACGGCTGAAAGGGCATGTAGCTCCTAAGTGTGGTTTTGGTGATTAATGACAATCTCTATGGACTAATTTTTTCACTGAGATATATTTGATGGTATTGCCCATAGATGGTGCATCAAGTATATTAGATGGAATCAAGGATGAAGTCCATATATATGAAGATATATTTTCTCTAAGCTTTGGTATTCGTGGACAATTCCTATGGAGCATCAAGTGCACTGAATCATATATGAAGAAATGTTCCATAGTGATGCGTGAAGCATGTTGGATTTATGTGGGAAGAATGCCATCGAAACATTCGAAGAAGTCCTGATGGTATCCCTCTTTGGATACCCCATGCGCACGGGCCTCCTGACCCCCATGCTCATGGGGTTGAGTGTCAACTCTCTGGATACCTCGTGCACATGGGGTCCCTGACCCCTGTGCACACGAGGCCTAGGTTTTGGCACTCGAGGTCCCATATCCAGTGAGGTTTCAAGTTGGTCTTTGGGGATTTATATTGAAGCCATCAAGGTTTATTTTAATGTCTAACCAAATATATTCAAGGCAGAGTTCGTTAGAGGATCTCAAAGATTGACATATGTTGGCTTTTAAGGATCAAGGGCTTGAGAGTATAAACAAATAGAAGAATTAAAGTTATGGTTTCAAGACAAGATCATGGTAAGCTCATGTGTTGGGTTTTCGGTTGATCAAGTCTTGAATCAAGCAACTAGAGTGGAGAATTCATTGTGCCTCTCAAGAGATTATGATGGAGTTTTTAGAAGAGCAAATGATGGCCAATATGATATTCATAGTGAAACTTGATATGGTCATGAAAGAGTCTTTTGTGATCTCTCTCTTGAAGCAATGAAGGGAAATGAAGAGTTCATTGTGGCTT
>NW_021246949.1:0-417 GCF_002162155.2 Triticum dicoccoides | reverse complement strand
AGGACTTGCATCGATTCCATGCCAGAAACATGAAGAGTCGAGCCTTCCAAGAAGGAGACTTGGTCCTCCGAGTGGATCAACAGAAGCCACACAAACTCGCCCCTACTTGGGAAGGCCCCTTCATCGTCACCAAAGTTCTTCACAATGGAGCGTACCGTCTTTACAATGTCGATCACCAGGTTGATGAGCCACGAGCTTGGAATGCGGAGCTGCTCCGCCCCTTTTATACTTAAGTATTCACTCGGATGAGATGTAATAAAAAGTACCTCTGTAGTTTGTTTATCAAAGAAAAGAGTGTTATAATTTTCCCAGTGATTGTTCTTGCTTTTGTTTACGTGAGAAATCCCCCAGTGGGTGGCTTAGCTGCGAATCCGTTTCGCCTAAGTTTGTAAAAAAGATTCCTACCGAGTGATGAGC
>NW_021246948.1:0-385 GCF_002162155.2 Triticum dicoccoides | reverse complement strand
TTTTTTTTTAGGTTTAACAGAAAAGAAAAGGTGCAAATGGGCTAGGCCGGAAGCGGATGGGGTTTGTGCGCTCAATAGGATCGGGAGGTATGTACACAGGACGCACTCGATGAGGATGACGTATTTTCAAAAGACTATCATACCTTTTATTATGAAGGGGTAGGGAGAGATCTTCATTGATGTGTTTAGGGGGTTGTACCGAAGCAGAAGTGTTTCTGTTTTGTTAGAGATAGAGGAAGAGGCCATGATGGCGAGCTGGACAATGAGGTGGCTCATATGAAAATCATCTCTGCATTGTTGGATGCTCATTCATGGGGCAGGAGAAAATTGACTTGGATTTAGGTACAAAAAATTAGACCCTTTCCCTTTATGAAATTTGCAGCAA
>NW_021246947.1:0-1446 GCF_002162155.2 Triticum dicoccoides | reverse complement strand
GGAGACGGGCTGCGTTCCATGGGTTTGGTGCGAGTCAGTTGTCAGATGCTTCGCGTAGACGGTATGCACCGCCGGTAAGGACTTGGTCGATGATGAAGGGACCTTCCCATTTGGGCGTAAGTTTGTCCTTTTTCTTGTCCGGCAGGCGTAGAACTAGCTCGCCAACATTGTAAGTTTTGGCCCGTACTTCTCTGCTTTGATATCTTCGAGCCTGCTGTTGATAGAATGCGGAACGGGATTTTGCCATGTCGCGCTCTTTCTCCAAGGCGTCCAAACTGTCCTGCCGATCTAACTCGGCTTCTCTTTCCTCGTACATGCGCACGCAAGGTGAGTCATGAATTATGTCGCAGGGCAAAACTGCCTCAGCGCCATATACCATAAAAATGGTGTGAATCCAGTTGTGCGGTTTGGCGTGGTCCGCAGCCCCCAGAGTACGGAGTCGAGCTCTTCTACCCAGTGCGTGTTAGATTCCGTGAGGGACCGCACTAATCTGGGTTTAATGCCGCTCATGATTAGACCATTTTCTCGTTCCACTTGACCATTGGTTTGAGGGTGGTAGACTGAAGCGTAGTCGAGCTTGATGCCCATGTTCTTGCACCAGAGTTTAACCTCGTCGGCCGTGAAATTCGTGCCATTATCAGTTATGATGCTGTGGGGGACGCCAAAATGGTGTACTACCCCGGATATAAAGTCTATCACAGGTCCGGATTCTGCCGTTTTAACCGGCTTGGCCTCTATCCATTTGGTGAATTTGTCCACCATGACCAATAAGTATTTGTGCTTGTGGGTTCCCCCTTTAAGGGGTCCTACCATGTCAAGCCCCTAGACCGCGAACGGCCAGGTGATGGGTATTGTTTTGAGGGCGATGGGTGGCATGTGGCTCTGATTAGCAAAGAGCTGGCAACCGACGCATCGTTGGACTAAGTCCTGAGCATCTGCCCGGGCAGTCGGCCAGTAAAATCCTGTACGGAAGGCCTTGCCTACAAGGGCTCGGGCTGCAGCGTGGTGCCCACCGAGTCCGGCGTGAATTTCAGCCAGAAGATTTCGCCCTTCCTCTTCGGAGATACACCTTTGAAGGACTCCGGTTGTGCTTATCTTATAGAGTTCTCCCTCATGGACCTTGTAGGCTTTAGATCGCCGGACTATGCAGCGGGCCTCATTTTGGTCTTCGGGGAGTTCCTGCCTGAGTAAGTAGGCTAGGAATGGTTCCGTCCACGGGGCAATTACTGCCATTATTTCATGGGCTGAAGGTGTTATTTCGTTGGCTGAGCCACCGACTATGTCAGAATCGTTTGAGTTAGGTGATGCAGCTGGTTCCGGATTGTTATGTCCGAACTCCTCTTCCCATGATACGGATGGCTTGAAAAGCCGTTCCAGGAAGATGTTCGGAGGGACGGCGTCGCGTTTTGCGCCGATGCGTGCCAACACATCTGCTGCCTGGTTGTT
>NW_021246946.1:0-425 GCF_002162155.2 Triticum dicoccoides | reverse complement strand
GTGACTGAGTGATTAGAAAACCTGTCCAGGGTAACCTGTGATGCGGAATTATTTTAGAGAGCGTGGGTCAAATTACATGTGCATGGGGCGTTCCGGGTTCTATGATTGAAAAGTACAACTTGTTTGGTGAACCCTGCTGCATTCCCTGCAAAGGATGGTAAAATTAGTGTGAACTCCCGTGGTAAACATGATGGGAAGCTAGCTAGTAAGTTTTCTCTGCAGAAGCTTCTCCTCGTCTTCGTCTCCCTGTGCCGTTTTGTGCTGTGCATGGCTTTTGTGTTGACTGGCGAGAGAGGAGACATGTGTCAGGAAGAGAGCACCGGAGGTGTTAGACTTCAACGTAGACGGAAACAACATGCATGAGGAAATTGAAGAGAGAGTCATTAGTTGGAATCCCTTCTTCCGGGAAGATGGATCCCCTCCCT
>NW_021246945.1:0-396 GCF_002162155.2 Triticum dicoccoides | reverse complement strand
TGGAGCTCAACACGATGCTCCAGGAGCTGTTCAAGTACGACCCTCAACATCCCGAAGTGTTCAGGTTGCCGGGGGGTGTCGTTCCGCTGTGCAACAACTCCGCGCTCGACCGCATCCGTGCAATGATGCCGCTGTGCGATTCGCATGGAATTGCGCCAACTTGGCAAGAGCCTACAGACGACGTCATGCAGGAGTTCTTCGATGGCTTGGTAGAAGTGCCAATCCGCTCCGACGAAAAGGATAGCCTCACCCGCGACACCACCGATGCGGAGATGACACGCATCGCCACTAGGCTGGAAGAGGCGGCTGCAGCCGCAGCCGCGGGCGAATTTGGATTCACCGTGGAGGAGGCAGATGCAGCAGAGGCGGCAAGCCGTGCCGAGCGAGGGGAGCCGC
>NW_021246944.1:0-440 GCF_002162155.2 Triticum dicoccoides | reverse complement strand
AGCGAAATCCATCATCTCATCGAAAGACGGGACACCTCCGCCTCTATCAAGTGGTATCAGATTTCCAGGTTGCTAGGTGAGATTTTACAGTTTTTCGTAGTTTAGATCGAGTCTGTTCTTCATACCTACAGTCCACAAAAAAGCCACAAAAAAATTAGGGTTAGTTCACCAATCCGTGCCCATATACCACCACCGATCCATATCCATATACTACCACCGCTACCACCACCGCTGCCATATACCACCACCATATATCCACCACCAATCCGAGTTCCTTGCTTATTAGGTTTGTTTTCGGGATCCATCTAGATTCCGATTCGTGTTTCCTTGCCGGAGTAGGTTTCAAAAAAAAAAATTGGTCAAAAAAATTTCGTGCCCATCCTGTCAGTTTGAGTTAAGAAGAGTTTTGAGACACTCGCCATTATAGTGATTTTTTGCAA
>NW_021246943.1:0-1302 GCF_002162155.2 Triticum dicoccoides | reverse complement strand
GGTGGTGGTGGTGGTTGTGGTGGTGGTGGTGTTGGTGTTGTTGTTGTTGTTGTTGTTGTTGTTGCTGTTGTTGTTGTTGTTGTTCTTGTTGTTCTTGTTGTTGTTGTTGTTGTTGTTGTTGTTGTTGTTGTTGTAACATCCCAAAATTCTAAATTTTGGAATGTTATAAATAAATAGATAGATTTGATTGATTGCTTGATTTATTGACTGAAAGTGAGTGAATTCGAAACTTTTTGAAAGTTAAATGAGAGGGAATAAAAGGACTTTCCCAAACTTTCATATTGGTTTTCTGATCTTCGTGAATTCAAATTCTTTTCATCACAAAACCCCGGAGAGAAGATGACATGACTTCTTCCATTTATTTAAATGACAAGGGGTGTTGAGAATATTTGAATTTCATTTGGAAATATCCCAATTCTGAAACTTTATGCGACTCAATGATTTTCACGAGAGAAGATAAAATGACTTCTTCAAATTATATGAAATATGAGTTGGGAGTTTCAAAGAATTAAATTCAAAGCCCCTTTGAATTTATTTTCAATTTGGAATAGATCATCATGCATATTTTATTTTCTTGCATTTTGGTCGATCTTAGAAATTTCACGCAACTCAAGGACCCTTGGAGAGTTGGAGATTTCGTTATTTTCATATTTGAGAGTTTTCTCGAATTGAAAAGAGGATCATTTGATTTATTTATTTCATCTTCAATTATTTTCCGTTATCAAAAATATAAGAGAGGGAATAATATGACTTTCCCAAATTTAGGAAAATGAAGATTTAATAAATAGATCAAATTTTGTTTGCCGGAGTTTTATTTGCATTTTATTCGGATAGGGAAAATGCGCGTTTTTGAAAATTTTATTTTAGGTCCGGAGAAAAGTTCATTTTGTTCGACTCATTTTTAGGAGTCGGGAAAAATTTACTTTATTAATTTTGGAGTTCGTTTAGATTTTCTTTTATTTATTTTTTGCGCGCGAGACCGTTTAAAAAAAAAATCAGCAGCGCCTTGGGCCAAAGGCCCAAGCCACTAGCCGCCGGCCGGCCAAGAGGCCATAGCGCGCGTGCACCAGGGAGCCGCCGCTTCTTTCTTTCCTAGTCTTAGTAGGACTCTTGTCCTATGTTCGTTTATTCCGTATCTATTTCTAGATCTTTTCCTTTTGTTTCCTAATCCTAGTCTATTTCTTGTCCCCTACCCCAAGCAAAACCCTCCCCTCCCCAATATAAATACCCAAGCACCCCCCCCTCTAAACACATCAAACCAACACCTCTCCTCTCCTCTCCGCCGCCCCACGCCGCGCCGCC
>NW_021246942.1:0-1164 GCF_002162155.2 Triticum dicoccoides | reverse complement strand
AGGACATGTTCACACGCCTCTGATTCATCCCCGATGAATCAGACCTGACTCAACTCTAAGCAGTAGCAGGCATGACAAACAAGCATGAATGAGTAGGCACAACAGGGCTCAAACAATTCCTACTCATACTAGTGGGTTTCATCTATTTACTGTGGAATGACAGGTCATGCAAAGGATAAAGGGGTTCAGCTACCGCAGCAAGTAACAGATGAATCGTTGTTGTCCTAATGCAGTAAAAGAGAGCAGGAGCGAGAGAGTAGGATTGTATCGGAATGAACAAGGGGGTTTTGCTTGCCTGGCACTTCTGAAGATAGCATTGAGTCTTCATCAGTGTCAACGATCACATCATCGGTATCACGTCTATCGAGAGGGGACAAATACCGGCAACACAGAAGGGAACACAATCAATGCAATGCACAATATGATGCATGATCATGACATGGCAAGATGAATGTGTTTTGAGCTAATGCAACTAGCAACAGATTAAATGAAGTTGGTTTGAATACAAGATTCAAATTCAAACTCCATATGTGATTATTTAAATGCCCTTCACTTCATTTGCCCTAAACAGTAGTGATAATTTGTTCTAACATGCATGAAAATGGTACAGATGGATTCCTTGAATTTTTCTGATAATTTTTCATATATAAATTATTTAATTTGGAGTTACGGTTAATTTTCTATGAATTTTAGAAGTTTTAGGCATTTTGTGGAATTTCTGAATAATAATAAATCCAGAAATGAATTTACTGCGTCAGCATGACTTCACAGTGACGTCAGCAAGTCAACGGGCGCCGTCCAGGTCAAACTGACCTGTGGGCCCTGCATGTCAGTGTAATTAGTCTAACTAATTTTTAGTTAACACTAATCCTAACCTAACTAACAGGCCGGCCCCACCTGTCATGGACACAGGGGAGGGTCCTGCCGTGGTCAACGTGGGTCAACCCCACCGGCGGCTTGACGCCGGCGAGGCCAGCCGCGGTGGCGAGCCTCGGGTTTTGCCCACAGGGCTCGGTTTGGCGCGCGGAGCACAGCTTCGGGATGCGGGCGCTCGTCCGCATCCAACTGTGGTGGTGGCGCGGCCGGGAAGTGGCCGGAGTGGTGCCGGCGACGAGCTCGGCGGCGGCCGAAGCTCGGGTGCAAGTGGGGATGGGCCTGCGGTGC
>NW_021246941.1:0-431 GCF_002162155.2 Triticum dicoccoides | reverse complement strand
TGGACTCTGGAGAGGTGCGGAGGTAGTCCCAATTGGTAGGCCACTTCTCCTTGTTAGGCTAGAATGCGAAAGGGTCCAATGTAGCGAGGAGCCAATTTGCCTTTGATACCGAAGCGATGGGTCTCCTTCAGAGGAGTGACCCAAAGGTAAGCCTTCTCGTCAACTTCAAAAGTCATAGCCTTATGTTTACGATCATATGGGCTCTTTTGACGAGATTGGGATCTTTTCAACTTTTCACGAATAATGCAAACTTGCTCTTCTGCTTCCTGGACCATATCCGGGCCAAATAGTTGTCTTTCCCTGGTTTCTGACCAGTTAAGAGGCGTTTGACACCTTCGTCCATAGAGAACTTCAAAAGGAGCTTTGTCCAAGGTAGATTGATAGCTATTGTTATAAGCAAATTCGGCAAATGGAAGGCATTTCTCCCAATC
>NW_021246940.1:0-437 GCF_002162155.2 Triticum dicoccoides | reverse complement strand
CAAAGAATGCTACTAACTCAAGCTTTCCAATGCAAAAAGAATCACTCAATTCCGAGTTGATATGAGGAGTCAAAGAATTCTAAAACTGGCCTAAAAAATTGGAACAAGCTGTGTTCACGAACTTCGGAGGGCAAAAAGACCTATTTAGAAGCCGATTTTGAGGTGTAAAATATTAAACTAGCTTCTGCAACTATTTAGATGCGGCTCGTCGCTATCTTCAATTTGAGTACTCACGGAGCCAAAACGGACTTCGTATAAGGAAGATACACCTGTTTTACTGAACAGTGCGCAAAACAGATTCCAATCCGAATTCAGGTACGAGATTGATTCTAGATAGATCCAATTTTTTTTCTTCTCTCTTTTTTTTCTCACGCTTTTTTTCTTTTTCTTCTCCCTCTTTTCTTTTTTTTTCTTTCCTTTTTTCTCTTTTTTTTTAT
>NW_021246939.1:0-655 GCF_002162155.2 Triticum dicoccoides | reverse complement strand
CGTTGGACACGTATCAGTTACTTGCAAGGATGAGATCTGATAGAGATATGTATAAAAGATAAATAAAAGTGCAAAACTAAATAAAAGCAAATAAATTGCACCAAGGTATTTTTGGGGTTTTGTTTTATAGATCTGAAAATAATATGATAAAAATAGACCTGGGGGCCATAGTTTTCACTAGAGGCTTCTCTCTTGAAAGAAATCATACGGTGGGTAAACAAATTACTGTTGAGCAATTGATAGAAAAGCGCGTAGTTATGACGATATCTAAGGCAATGATCGTGAATATAGGCATCACATCCGTGATAAGTAGACCGAAACGATTCTGTATCTACTACTATTACTCCACACATAGACCGCTATCTAGCATGCATCTAGTGTATTAAGTTAACAAGAATGGAGTAACGCCTTAAGCAAGATGACTGTGACGCCCCCGATTCAATCGTACACAAATCATGCATGCAAACGTGTACGATCAAGATCAAGGACTCACGGGAAGATATCACAACACAACTCTAAAAACATTAATAAGTCATACAAGCATCATATTACAAGCCAGGGGCCTCCAGGGCTCGAATACAAGTGCTCAATCATAGACGAGTCAGTGGAAGTAACAATATCTGAGTACAGACATAAGTTAAACAAGTTGCCATAA
>NW_021246938.1:0-1776 GCF_002162155.2 Triticum dicoccoides | reverse complement strand
ATTTTGGATAGCTAACCTATAGGAGATCTGACATACCTGACAAAGTAGGAAGTTCTTCTCCTTCTTCTCCTTCATCTCCCTGATGCGCCTAGAGCGGCGAGGCGGTGGAGGCAGTGGAGGTAGTGGGATGTAGTTTTCTACCACAATTGGCGTGGTCATGTCGCCCAGCTGTGGGATCGCCGGCGCCACCACCGGTGCGTGGTCATTGTCAGGCACCACCACCATCGCGAGGCCACCTTTAGGCACGACCATCGCTAGGTCATCCTCAGCCACCTCTATCTCTTGCCCATGGTCAGCCACCACCATCTCTTGCCCTTGGTCAGCCACCACCAGCGCTAGGTCATCCTCAGCCTGATGCCCATCGTCATCATGCAGCTCCTCATCCTCACTATGCTCCTCTTCTCTCGCACTCCAGTCCGGATCATCCTTCTTGTTGTCTATGCTGGTGCCAGAATCGCTGCTGCTTTCGCTACAGCCAGAATCGCTGCTGCTTTCGCTACAGCCATAGTCGCTGCTGCTTTGGCTGTAGCCAGTGTCGCTGCTGCTGCTCCTACCTGTCCAAAATGCAACAATGACCGTTAACAATCGATGTGAGACAAAGCCAAATGTAGAGGAATAAGAAGAGGCAGAACGTACATACCGACATCATCATCGGCAGCGTAGCGCATGCGACACATAGTCTTGTTGTACACCTTCACGATGAGCATGTTGGCGTCGTCGTCGTACCTGAAGACAAGGAAGTACCCCAGCTGCAGGTCGTAGGCACGGTAGAACTTCTCCCACCCACGAGACAAGTACATGTGGCCCTTCTTGATCGCCAACTGCACATCCCACTGCCTGCGAAACCCGCTGCCGGCCTGTCGCAGCTTCACATTATTTGGCGGATCTTCACCCATCAGCATGTTCATAAAACTGTCAGGCAGCCTCTGCAGTTTGGGAAAATGAGTGATGTAGCAAACAACAGATATCATAATGAGATGGGTGAAGGGGAGATCTCTCGTTTTATATACCAGCGTCATGGATGATACTGAAGCCTCAAGTATGACAGTGAAGAACTCGGAAGCATCCAACTCGTACTACGGTGTCGCAGATCGGCGGTGGCTGCTTCCCGCCATCTCTGATAAGCAGCAGAAGAGACCAATTAGTACCCATGCATGATAACAGGCATTAGTCGCAAGTACCCCATATGTCCTATTTTTAGCAAAGTCATGCTAAAATTCACGGAAAATTTCAGCATGACCTTTGCTAAAAATAGGACATATGGAGTGCCCGAATTTGCCAGAACGGAAGTTAATCGACATTCCGGCAAACTCAAGGGCCTCTCGGGGTACCTGCAAATTCATCACGACACAATGGTCGGAGAAAAAACCCAACAAACTAGCAAGTCTTTCTCAATGTGATCACAAGTAATTCAGAGGCATCACAATAAAGCAACACCCTGCACTAGCCTAAAAACAAGTGAAGTTTCACCCATATAAGAACAACTTTATAAAATCAAAGAAGTTGCTAAATTTTTTGTATCCTTCATACACACTGGAGTACAATGCTTTATAATGTTCCATCATCATTACAGAAATCCAAGACCATGTGTTCCATCATCATCATCATTACAGAAATCCAAGAAACATCATGCTTTTTAACAGTTTTCAGTTTGGACAGAATACTGAAAACTACAGTTTGGACAGAATTCCTAACACTTTGGTCTTCTAGTTACAAAACAAAACTGACATAATTCTAGATGCCATAACTGAATTTTTTGACAGTAGCTCAAGTTTT
>NW_021246937.1:0-800 GCF_002162155.2 Triticum dicoccoides | reverse complement strand
CACCTCATCCAAGGTGCAACCCTCCCCCTCTCCAACACCCTCTCCTCATCCGTTGTGCTTGGCGAAGCCCTGCTGGAGAACTGCAAGCTCCACCACCACGCCATCGTGCTACCGAAGTTCTTCCCCAACTTCTCCTTTCCCCTTGCTGGATCAAGAAGGAGGAGACGTCCACGTGTTGCATGGGTGTTGAACACGGAGGCACCGTTGTTCGACGCTTAGATCGGAATCAACCGCGACCTGAATCGCTGCGAGTACGACTCCTTCATTCGCGTTCCTGTAACGCTTCCGCGTCGCGATCTTCAAGGGTATGAAGATGCACTCCCCTCTCTCTCGTTGCTAGTCTCTCCATAGATTGATCTTGGTGATGCGTAGAATTTTTTTTAATTTCTACAACGATCCCCAACAATGTCGTGGTAAAAACATTGCCAATTTGGGCCAAGCTTTATTACAAACCTCTTACAAACCGGAGCCTGTCGCAAGAACCCTCGTAGTTTTGATAGGGAAACATGTCCCCTTGTGGGCCAAACAATAATTGCTCCCTCTTCTAGCCTCGTATTTTCTTCTACACGCAATATGGAACAACGGGAGATTCGTGCCGAACTTTGAATTTATCCAGGGTTCATTTGATCCTTTTTATTCATTAATTGAGTTTTCTAGGCATTTCATGTCCATAATTCAAACCAGAACTACAAATACATGCTCCAGTGCACCAAAATGGCTAGAAAAAACGTACATGTGTGTCCTTGGGGTGCATGTTTAGGTCCCATGGAACGAATGGGAATGAACTCAACTGTCTCGCC
>NW_021246936.1:0-936 GCF_002162155.2 Triticum dicoccoides | reverse complement strand
GTTTATGCATTTCAAAAAATGCTCGTAAAAATGATCATGAATTAAAAATATTCTTGCAAATTGTAGCAAATGTTCGTTGATTGAAAAATTGTTAATGATTTCTAGGAAATATTTGCGATTTTTTTTAAAATTTCACAATTATAAAAAATGTTTACGAGTTTGGAAAGAATATTTAAAAATCTGAAAAATTTCCATGATTTAGAAAACAATTCATGTATTCATTAAAATTAAGATTTAATTTTTTGTTTAGAAACTTGCGAGATATTCGTAGAATTAAGTAAAAAAAGTAAGTACATAAAATAAGAATAAAAACGAAAAGAAAAGGAAATTAATAAGGGAAAAAAGTAATAGAATGAAAAAAAATCAGAAGAAATGACGTGTAGACCTTTACAGGCGTGCTAGGTCTAATTTTTTATGTTTTGATACAAGCGCGTTAGGTATTTTTATTTTTGAGACAATTGCGTTAGGTCTAAACGGCTGTCCCTATCATTCTGGGCCATTAGGCCCAACGATATTCTATATAGACAAGCCGCCGGGCGGCACTCCCCACCTCCAAAACCCTACCACCGAAGAGCTCCACCAAACCCGCGCCGCCACCTAAACCCTAGCATTTCTCCTTGCCATGATCCGTTTAGAGAAGTGTAGTCGCCTACACCGTCCACCACCACACTAGTCCGCACTTCCTACGGCACGACCATCTCCACACTCCAGATCCCACTATCAACGACGACTGCATCATCCGGTGTTGACGACTCCTTTCTCCGCACGCCAGGACCGCCATCGACGATCTGCGGGTGCTTCAGGCCGGCGACGGCGACTGAGTTCTCCACAGGGCCGGCCTCGACGGCGACTGTGTTCTCCACAGGGCCGGCCTCGACGGCGACTGAGTTCTCCACAGGGCCGGCCTCGACGGCGACTTCTTCCTTGCCCCCCGTC
>NW_021246935.1:0-963 GCF_002162155.2 Triticum dicoccoides | reverse complement strand
TAAAGTTACAGATTGCTACAGACTATTCTATTTTTGACAGATTCTGTTTTTCGTGTGTTGTTTGCTTATTTTGATGAATCTATGGCTAGTATCTGGGGGTATGAACCATAGAGAAGTTGGAATAAAGTAGGTTTAACACCAATATAAATAAAGAATGAGATCATTACAGTACCTTAAAGTGGTGGTTTGTTTTATTTCGCTAACGGAGCTCATGAGATTTTCTGTTGAGTTTTGTGTTGTGAAGTTTTCAAGTTTTTGGGTAAAGATTTGATGGATTATGGAATAAGGAGTGGCAAGAGCCTAAGCTTGGGGATGCCCAAGGCACCCCAAGGTAAAATTCAAGGACAACCAAAATCCTAAGCTTGGGGATGCCCCGGAAGGCATCCCCTCTTTCGTCTTCGTCCATCGGTAACTTTACTTGATGCTATATTTTTATTCACCACATGATATGTGTTTTGCTTGGAGCGTCTTGTGTGATTTGAGTCTTTGCTTTTTAGTTTACCACAATCATCATTTCTGTACACACCTTTTGGGAGAGACACACATGAATCGGAATTTATTAGAATACTCTATGTGCTTCACTTATATCTTTTGAGGTAGATAATTTTGCTCTAGTACTTCACTTATATCTTTTTAGAGCACGGCGTCCTTTAGAACAACACGGTAATTGCTTTGGTTAAAATTTTAGTCCTAATATGATGAGCATCCAAGATAGGTATAATAAAAACTATGATATAAAGTGCATTGAATACTATGAGAAGTTTGATACTTGATGATTGTTTTGAGATATGAGGATGGTAATATTAGGGTCATGCTAGTTGATTAGTTGTGAATTTGAGGAATACTTGTGTTTAAAAGCTTGTGATTCCCATAGCATGCACGTACCGTGAACCGTTATGTGATGAAGTTGGAGCATGATTTATTTATTGATTATCTTCTTTATGTGTGGAGGTCGGGATCGCG
>NW_021246934.1:0-1374 GCF_002162155.2 Triticum dicoccoides | reverse complement strand
GGACATATGGTAGACTCCGCGTGCTCGTCCCGATAAATGATGCAATTGTTCATGCACACATGGTATTTCACGTGCGGTAAATCCAGAGGACACACGATTTTCTTCGCCTCCTCCAAACTGGTCGGGCACTTGTTCCCCTTGGGAAGACGTTCGTGCCAGAATGACATGTTCTCGTCGAAGCCTGCGTCGGTCATTTTGTGTTTTACCTTCATCTCCAGAGCCATGAGCGTTACTTTCAGGCGGGTATCCTCGGGCCTGCATCCTTCATACAATGGAGTAACCGCGTCTAACTCAAGTTGATCCATCTTGGCTTTCTCTCGGGCGGCAGCTCTTGCGTTATCCGTCTGCTTGAGAAGCAGCTCTTGAATATGAGGGTCCTGCACCCAGCCCATCGATGGTCCAGCGTCATCTGCTCCGCCGGCATCATCATCAAGTCCTGCATCTTCTACATGATGACTGTGTATAGCATCACCATCGTGATCATCTCCTGGGGATTCTTCGTCTTCTCGCCCACCCGAGCCGTGGTGGTTGTCTTGCTGCCCTTCCTCATTTCTTGCCCGGCTCCCATGGACGACTTCGTAGTCATCTTCATCACCTTGCCACCGATAGCCATCCATGAAACCACACAAGAGCAGGTGGTCCCGCACCTGCCCGGAATCCGGGTCCGCAATAAGGCTATTCAGCTTGCATCTTCGACACGGACATCTTATCTCCGTCTCATTCTTTTGAAGCATCTCGGCCTTCGCGGACCTCAAAAACCTATTCACGATGCCTTCGGTCATCGTGCGGACCATGGTCGCCTGCGGGGTAGAGCAAAACGATATTTTAGAACCAAGAAAAAATTTGGCATTACTTTCCCTAAAAATAGGACCAAAAAGAATGCTTAATGCCAAAATTCTCGCCGAAACGGAAATGAATCAACATTCCGGCAAAATATTGGCAAATATCGCATTTCAAATACCGGTACACCTCCAAACACAAACACATATGCAACACCACAAACATATGTAACACCACGAACATACATAGATCTAGCTAGGCCATAAAAAGTGCATGTGCACATTGTTGTAGGGAGAACAACATAAATATAGCTTCCCCCCTTACTTACCTAGCAAAACAAGGTAACTTAACCACTTAATTTGAATGAATCTATGGTGGAAATGAGGTGAAAAAGAGGAGGCACCCGAGACAAGGAGGAGGCGGTGGAGAGAATGAAGTGGGGAGAAAGTGAGTGTGGGAGGAGAGGCTGTCCAAAATATCTTGTTGCTTCCCACTTACTAATGGCGCACCAACCACAAATGCGCCATTAGTAATCCAGGTTACTAATGGCGCACCCCCTGGTGGTGCGCCATTAGTAGTTTTGCAAAAAAAAAA
>NW_021246933.1:0-1983 GCF_002162155.2 Triticum dicoccoides | reverse complement strand
GTGCTTGCCAATGATCCAAGTTATCTCTTTATCATCTTGGTGGAAGAAGTGTTCATTTCTTCGTCGATCTAAAGCTAGCAATTGTTTCCGTTAGTGGCCGGTTGTCACCTCATAATTTTGAGATGTTTTCCATAAGCCCACTACAAGCTTATTCGTTTCGTTGTTGGTTTTTCCCAACAACCCCGTTGTAACCTTCTTGCAAGGATGCTTTCCAAACTCATTTGTGGCAGAAGTTGGCATTTTCTTCTCCATTCTGTTATTCCAATGATATATCTTCTATTATTTCTTTCGGAGGCATTGTGACGTTGCTCTTTTCACTCAACATCTCGATTCGTGAGGATCGTGTTCTTTTCTTGCTTATCCATTTAACCGGAGTGTCGTGTTTTCATTCGAGTTCTCTAATCTTATCAAGTTTTCCCTCCTTCCTCAACTGGAGAGCTGTCTGAAATCGTTCTTACCCATTGTGCCATTCTTTCAATAGTTCCGGAGGCAGTGTGTTGTTGATTTCATCAAGTAACATCCCATCTTCTCAAGTTCATGTGCTATTCCTTCCATGTTCAACCGGAGTGCTGTCCAAATTATATAAGTCTTATTCCTTCTCTATCTTGTCTTAACCGGAGTGGTTTCAATATATATCTTGCCTTTCAACCTCAAGGTTTTTCGCAATGCTCTTTGTCCCTCTTTTCTAATGGAGTGTTTTCGACCTAGTTCACCTTCGTTGTATTCTTTTCTTGAATTTGTTTAACCTCGCGAGGTTCTTGGTTTCACTCATTGGTCAAAGAAGCAACTTAGTTTTACCTCTTCTCTTCCTCTTCCATTTCTCTCCGGTGCCATCCTAGATCTCGGGACGAGATCCTCTTGTAGTGGTGGAGTGTTGTAACGCCCCGAGACCGATGTGCCAGGTGTCGTTCAGTTATTCGTTGTTGTTGTCTTGTCATTGGCTTGCGTGTTGCATTTCATCATGTCATCATTTGCATTGCATCATGCCATCATATCATTAATTTTTAAAACCTCAACTAAATAAATTGCATAGATCTTTTGATCTATTTAAACCGAGGGAACTCACATGGTGACTTCTCTTTATAACATACCCTCCCGATATATAGGGAGATATTATAAATTATTCCATTTATTTGGAATTACCCATAACCCACTTGCAAAATATCCCATGCCATTGTTATCTTAATTCTTGATCTCCAACTCTGCCCATAAATTATTTCATCATTTTCCGGAGCTCCACCAAAAATCCAAACATTTTTGGACCTCCCCAAACCTCAGTTCCTATTCAAATCATTTGAATTTAAATCAAATGAGTTTGAGTTTAAACTTTCGGTCATGCCCACTTCTATTTTTCTTGGATCAAGCTCATTTTTATGAGTCCGGGAAAATTGTCCGCATGCACATATTCTTTCCCTAACCCTTTCTTTCTTTCCTTCTCTCTAATTCTTTTCTGTTAAGGAAAATATAAGAGAGAGAGAGAGAGAGAGCAGCTCACCCAGACCCCCCTGTTCCCCCTCTGCCCACCAAGACCCAACAACAGTAGCTGCCAGGCCGGCCCATTTGCGTCTTGGCCCAGCCGCACCCTTTAACCCTAGCCCGACCATCCTCCCGATCCATCTACTCCTCGTTCCCCTCGTTTGCGCCGCCAGGAAGAACCTGCGCCCGATCCCCTCGCCTCCCTCCTCCTCGATCGGGCCCTGCCCCATCCTCTCCGCCGCGCCCCTTCCCCTCGTCGCCTCCTCCCTCCGCTGCGCGCGAGGCCGTCCATCCTCGTCGCCCCGCTGCATCGCCTGACGCCGCTCCGCGTCTCGCCTCCTCCGTCAGCTTTCCCTGCTTCGAGCAGCAGCTCGGGAACGAGCAACCCCGCCGGCCTGCCAGGCCACCGGGGCTCCCTCCGCCGTCGAGCAGCCCAGCAGATGAGCCCCGCGCCATCCTTCCCTCCCTGCGCCAAGTCCGGCCGCCGTGCCGCCATGCTCTGTGTCG
>NW_021246932.1:0-386 GCF_002162155.2 Triticum dicoccoides | reverse complement strand
TTACGCTGAGGTGTTCCAAGCGGCGTGAGTTGTGAAACAATTCCACATTTCCTTAAGTGCGTACCAAACTCGTGACTTAAATATTCTCCCCCACGATCTGATCATAAAAACTTTATTTTTCTGTCACGTTAATTCTCTACCTCACTCTAAAATTCCTTGAACTTTTCAAAGGTCTCGGACTTGTGTTTCATTAAGTAGACATACTCGTACCTACTTAAGTCATCAGTGAGGGTGAGAACATAACGATAGCCACCGCGGGCCTCAACGCTCATTGGACCACACGGATCAGTGTGTATGATTTCCAACAAGTTGGTTGCTCGCTTCATTGTTCCGGAGAACAGAGTCTTGGTCATTTTGTGTTGGGGAACATAGTAATTTCAAAAAAA
>NW_021246931.1:0-393 GCF_002162155.2 Triticum dicoccoides | reverse complement strand
ATTAAACCGAATCTGGATGTTAAACAAATCATAGCAATGGGTGGTTAGTATCTTTGGTGGATCCGAAGACAACACACGCTTGATGAGACTACTCCTACTCCCATGAGGCGGTCTGTTCTGGCAATTGCTAATAATTATCATGTTGCTAACTCCAAGAGTGTGGTAGTACTACAACGATGGAAAAAAATCGGACCCAAAGTATGTCAAGCTCAACGTTGACGCCTCATTCCATCCTGATGTTGGAGAAGGGGCAACAGCGGCAGTGATTCGGGATGCTAAAGGAAATTTTCTAGCTGCACAATGCAAATTCATTTCATATGCAGCAGATGTGGTTAATGTGGAGGCAATGGCAATGTGAGATGGACTGGCGCTTGCTAATTCCTTAGGTATGCC
>NW_021246930.1:0-2040 GCF_002162155.2 Triticum dicoccoides | reverse complement strand
GGGGGGGGTGTAATTATCATCCTCCTTCTCTCCATCTGCCGTTCTCTCAGGAGGGCTGGCTCCTCCATCCTCCTGCTCTAAATCTTGCTGGAGGGGATTGTTGTTGTCTTCGGAACTATTCAGAGTGTTATTATCTCCTGTGTCGGTATCACCACTTTTACTTTGGCGGGACTTAGAGCGGCACCGCTGACGTCGGCGCTTGGGTTGCTTCTTGGAGGGGTCATCCTCCGCTATCTCGCCGCCATTGCCTTCTTTGGGTGTATCCACCATGTATATATCGTATGATGATGTGGTTGTCCAGTGCCATGTGGGCAGTGGTTCCTCTTCGTCTCCCGCATCGTCGTCCATACCGTCAATGTCTTCGGAGTCGAAGTCGAGCATGTCGGTTAAGTCATCGACAGTGGCTACTAAGTGGGTGGTGGGTGGGCCGCGAATTTCTTCGTCGTCTGCATCCCAGTCCTGCCGGACATAGTTCGGCCAGGATCCTCCTGACAAGGAGAGAGACCTTAATGAGTTCAGTATGTCGCCAAAGGACGAGTGCTGAAAAATATCCGCGGAGGTAAACTCCATGATCGGCGCCCAATCAGATTCGATAGGAATGGGCGCAGGCGGTTCGGAGTCCGTGGCCGGAGAAGGATCCGACAGTTTAACAACATGGCTCTCGTGCAAGGTAAGGTGATGTTTGGCTCGATCGCCGCTGAGGGTAAGGCCTCCGTGGCGGGGTCTATCCATCCGTCCATGGTCGGTGCAACTGGCTCCGAATTGAGAGTCGGAGCGGCTGCCTGTGCGATCTCCTGAACACTGTCCGATGGTAGAGCTAAATCGTACTCATCGTGACCGCGTGACGCACAAGGCAGAGTCTCGAATCCGTTGAAGATCAAGTCTCCACGGATATCGGCCATGTAGTTTAAGCTTCCAAACCTGACCTGGTCGCCAGGGGCGTAACTTTCAATCTGCTCCAGATGGCCAAGCGAATTGGCCCGCAATGCAAAGCCGCCGAAGACGAAGATCTGTCCGGGGAAAAAAGTCTCACCCTGGACTGCATCGCTATCGATGATAGTAGGAGCCATCAAGCCTAACAGCGACGACACAGAGGAACTCTCAATGAAAGCACCAATGTCGGTGTCAAAACCGGCGGATCTCGGGTAGGGGGTCCCGAACTGTGCGTCTAAGGCGGATGGTAACAGGAGGCAGGGAACACAATGTTTTACCCAGGTTCGGGCCCTCTTGATGGAGGTAAAACCCTACGTCCTGCTTGATTAATATTGATGATATGGGTAGTACAAGAGTAGATCTACCACGAGATCAGAGAGGCTAAACCCTAGAAGCTAGCCTATGGTATGATTGTATGTTGTAGTTGTTGTTGTCCTACCGACTAAAACCCTCCGGTTTATATAGACACCGGAGAGGGTTAGGGTTACACAAGGTTGGTTACAAAGGAGGAGATATACATATCTGTATTGCCTAGCTTGCCTTCCATGCCAAGTAGAGTCCCATCCGGACACGAGACGAAGTCTTCAATCTTGTATCTTCATAGTCCAACAGTCCGGCCAAAGGATATAATCCGGCTGTCCGGAGACCCCCTAATCCAGGACTCTCTCAGTGGTGCTCCTGCATGTTTGCGGGGTATATGGATATATATAGGAGGAAGAAGTAGGTCGGTGGAGCAACGAGGGGCCCACGAGGATGGAGGGCACACCCAGGGGGTGGGCGCGCCCCCTGCCTTGTGGCCTCCTCGATTGTTTCTTGACGTCCACTCCAAGTCTCCTGGATCACGTTTATTCCAAAAGTAACGCTCCCAAAGGTTTCATTCCGTTTGGACTCTGTTTGATATTCCTTTTCGACAAAACACTAAAATAGGCAAAAAACAACAATTTGGGCTGGGCCTCCAATTAATAGGTTAGTCCCAAAAATAATATAAAAGTGTAAAAATAAGTCCATTAACATCCAAAATAGATAATATAATATCATGGAGCAATCAAAAATTATAGATACGTTGGAGACGTATCAAGCATGCTATTGAGCATCTATTTGGTCGCT
>NW_021246929.1:0-1625 GCF_002162155.2 Triticum dicoccoides | reverse complement strand
TAACCCTGCAGGGGTGTACTTCTTCACACACGCTTTCGCCACTTATCGCCCTGTACACGTCATGTACCTCGGCAACCTTCAAGCGGAAGCCGGGCGAGGGAGTCGGCCACGACCTGACTAACCGAACAAGTCTCTAGTCCAGGTTTATCGCCTATTCGGGTTCCATCCGCAAGGAGATCCGGCCGGGGTGTCGCTCACGGCCCCAAACGATGTGTGCAGGGTTCCCAAGCCCACCTCGACGGGTGGATCTACGCTTGGTACACCGTGCCACTGTGCCTAGTCTGTCCCAAGCCCACCTGTACCGGGTGCCACTTGGTAGACTACTAACACTACCTACAAACACCAGAAAGTAGTTGCAACTCCTGGACAGAGATCATGTTGATTAATAAGTCGAGAGAGTCAATTAAGGATCCCAATGTGTGGTAGTAGCTGTTCATGGATCACAAACACAGAACTCAGTTCCTGAGGACGGCTGCAATGAGACAACCCACCATGTACTCCTACATGGCCTCTCACCGCTACCTTTACCAAATCGTGTTCACACACTTAGCTCTCAATAGTAGGACATGTTCACACGCCTCTGATTCATCCCCGATGAATCAGACCTGACTCAACTCTAAGCAGTAGCAGGCATGACAAACAAGCATGAATGAGTAGGCACATCAGGGCTCAAACAACTCCTACTCATGCTAGTGGGTTTCATCTATTTACTGTGGAATGACAGGTCATGCAAAGGATAAAGGGGTTCAACTACCGCAGCAAGTAACAGATATGTCGTTGTTGTCCTAATGTAGTAAAAGAGAGCAGGAGCGAGAGAGTGGGATTGTATCGGAATGAACAAGGGGGTTTTGCTTGCCTGGCACTTCTGAAGATAGCATTGAGTCTTCATCAGTGTCAACGATCACAACGTCGGAACATCGTCTATCGGGAGGGAACAGATACCGGCAACAAGGAAGAAATACAATCAATGCAATGCACAATATGATGCATGCTCATGACATGGCAATATGAATGTGTTTTGAGCTAATGCAACTAGCAACAGATTAAATGAAGTTGGTTTGAATACAAGATTCAAATTCAAACTCCATATGTGTATTATTCAAATGCCATTTAATTGATTTGTGCTAAACAGCAGCTATAAGTTGTTCTAACATGCATGAAAATGGAACAGATGGATTCCTTGAATTTTTCTGATAATTTTTCATATATAATTTATTTCATTTGGAGTTACGGTTGAATTTCTATGAGTTTATTGAAGTTTTAGCTATTTCTGGAATTTTCCTGATTATAATAAATCCAGAAAATGATTTATGGCGTCAGCACCACGTCACTGTGACGTCAGCAGAGTCAACTGGGCGTCCCAGGTCAAACCTGACGTGCGGGGTCCACACGTTAGGGACACAGGAACTAATCCCGGTCAAACCCAGCGCTGACTGGGGTTTGACCAGGGGTGGGGCCCACTGTCAGTGGCTGTAGGTTGATTAACAAGCTGGGTTAGCTCCTAGACGGAGCCACGTCAGCTCCCGCCGGAGTTTCACCGGCGACGACCACAGAGCACGGCGGGGCACGCCGGACTTGCGCTAGGGCATCGGATTCGCGCGCTGAGGGCACCAGGGCATAGCCCT
>NW_021246928.1:0-384 GCF_002162155.2 Triticum dicoccoides | reverse complement strand
AGTAACTTTACACAAATGTTTCTTAACCATTATGGTAGATTATTGATAGTATGCTATCAGCCTGATATCTCTGAAGATAGAATAGTATAATGTGTGTGATTCGGTGTTGTTTCCCTCTGATGCAAGTAATGAGAGAATCAATCGGGCAGGAGTACCGGGAAGTCGTTGAAAGAAGGGTATTCACTGTAACTGGTAATCGCCTTGATGAAGAGGTATAGTGGCAACATTTTTTCTTCTATGGTTAAATTTGTGCTTTTTTTCTTTCTATTGTTTATCTTTCTTATAGTGTGCCTCCTTTATAACTTTGGAACCTGGAGACAATTGATGGTTTAATCGAGACATGAAAAATCATGCGGATGACAAAATTAACTACACATTTGAGGC
>NW_021246927.1:0-2144 GCF_002162155.2 Triticum dicoccoides | reverse complement strand
CCCCCCCTTTAGTACCGGTTGGAGCCACCAACCGGTACTAATGGTTGTGCGCTGCCACCGGCGGTGCATAATGTTTAGTCCCACCTTGCCGACCGAAGTGCAGCCGCACTGGTTTATAAACCCAGCCGCAGCTGCTCCTTCGAGCTTCTCTATATAGCAGGCTTCTGGGCCTAACTAGGGCACGCTGCCCTATGAGTCTGTTGGCCCTTCTTGGCCTGCATTTGCACACCCTAGGTCTGGCAGGCCCACTTCGCAGCGCGCCAACAAATTTTTTATATAGTTTTTTCTTTTCTGCATTATTTATTTTCTTCTATATATTTTTCAGTAATTTTTTATATTTTTTTTCTGCATTATTTATTTTCTTCTATTTATTTTTGAGTAATTTTTTTGTACAGTTTTTTTCTTTTCTACATTATTTCTTTTCTTCTATTTATTTTCTTCTATTTTCAGTTTGTACACGAAGTGCGTCCAGTTTTTGTCGTGACCCTATCTACTCTTTCGCACATGCTATGCGGGTGAAATGATGATACCATGCCAAGTTTCTACATTTTCAGAGTTCATTTTGTAGTGATTTTCAATTTCACAGTCATTTAGCTCTCTAAACAATTACATAAATAATCAAAAAACAACAAATGATGTAAGAACATGTTGAAAATTGATGACGTCGCTTTGAATGATGCATACTCAGCACAAAAGAAGTCCGGAGTTCAAATAAGTTTAAAAAACATTGATGTGCCCGTGTAACAGATGAGTTCTCGTCCGAAACCCTGATACTCCGAAAGAGTTTGTCCAGTTTGTACATGAAGTGCGTCCAGTTTTTGCCGTGACCCTCTCTACTCTTTCGCACATGCTATGCGGGTGAAATGATGATACCATGCCAAGTTTCAACATTTTCAGAATTCATTTTGTAGTGATTTTCAATTTCACGGTCATTTAGCTCTCTAAACAATTAGGTAAATGACCGAAAAACAACAAATGATGTCAGAACATGTTGGAAATTGATGACGTCGCTTTGAATGCTGCATACTTAACACAAAAGAAGTCCGGAGTTCAAATAAGTTTAAAAAACATTGAAGTGCTCGTGTAACAGATGAGTTCTTGTCCGAAACCCTGATACTCCGAAAGAGTTTGTCCAGTTTGTACATGAAGTGCATCCAGTTTTTGTCGTGACCCTCTCTACTCTTTCGCACATGCTATGCGGGTGAAATGATGATACCATGCCAAGTTTCAATATTTTCAGAATTCATTTTGTAGTGATTTTCAATTTCACGGTCATTTAGCTCCCTAAACAATTAGGTAAATGACCGAAAAACAACAAATGATGTCAGAACATGTTGGAAATTGATGACGTCGCTTTGAATGATGCATACTAAGCACAAAAGAAGTCTGGAGTTCAAATAAGTTTAAAAAACATTGAAGTGGCCGTGTAACAGATGAGTTCTTGTCCGAAACCCCGATACTCCGAAAGAGTTTGTCTAGTTTGTACACGAAGTGCGTCCAGTTTTTGCCGTGACCCTCTCTACTCTTTCACACATGCTATGCGGGTGAAATGATGATACCATGCCAAGTTTCAACTGTGACGCCCGGGTAATTAAGCTACAGTGATCCTCTGCTAGTGTTGCCACGTCACCTCGATTATAGTTGCTAATCTCGAGTTAGTTCAAAACGGTTTCGAAATTCAATTCAAAATTATGATGGCGATAAAAGTTTTCAAATATTAAAACTAAAATGTTCGGGGGTTGTCAAATATTACAAAGTTAATTATGGTGGAGTAAACACATTTTTATTAAATGTTTAATTGCTCAAAGGTAAATAAAACAGCAGCAAAAGAAATTAAGTAAATGCCTTTTGTATTTTGTAAAATATTAAACTATTTTATTTAGCTGTCCAAATTAATGTGGAAGTGGTATCTTTAACATACCATATTTAGGTGTTGTTCTCACATTCTACAAAACTGAAATAATTTAATAAAACCGAAAAGATTAAATAAAAGAAAAGGGAAAAAGAAAACAAAAGGAAAAAAAAGAAAAAGAAAAAAAGGAGCAACCCCCCCCCCCACTGGGCCTCGGTCCAGCAGGCCATCGGGCCCCCAGGCCGGCCCACTCGCCCCGTGCATAACCCCCCACTCCCCACTCGGCCGAACC
>NW_021246926.1:0-902 GCF_002162155.2 Triticum dicoccoides | reverse complement strand
TGAAGAAACCCATGTTGAGGTACACACCAAAGAAACTGAAACTGTTGTCAACATTGAGACTGAAGACACTGATCACGAGGGTATTGGCGAGGTGTTGAAAAGACCAGTGAAGAAAACCAAGATGATCAGTGAACTTGTGTGTGTAGTAGAACCAAAAATAAGAAGGGCTAAGGCGAAGAAGGGCACACAACGTGGTAGGAAGAAGTAGAACAGAGAATAGTTTGAAAATTTGGGACATGTAATAATATTTGTAACTTGGTGCGTACTGGTAGTCACTATGTATCCCCATATTTCTATTCGAACTTGTTTGTCTAAAGCGCCTGTCTAAACCAGCCAAATAAAATTCAAATTTAAATTTAAATTTGGGCTATTGATGTTTTAGTGCTATCTAAAGTACCTCAACTGAAATATGTTTGCTTGCTGATCATTCCGAGCCCTTTTGGTAAGTTGAACTCATAGTCATGAAAAGTGTGTTTCAAATGACCTTCAAAGGTAGGGTAAACGGCCTCATATTTAAGCAAGTTTTTTTGGCACCTTGTCTAAACCAGCCAAATAATTTTTCTACACATCTATTCTACCTATATAGTGTAAATCTAAAGTCTCACTATTTATTGAATTAATTTTCTATTTTTTCTTTTCTTTTTGAAAAAACAAGGTTTAATAGAAAATTATATATAAAACAAGTTCAAAACATGAAAATGAGAAAAGTAAGTTCAGATCTTTCTTAGTCAATCCAAAATGAAGTTTTGGTGAGGTTTTCACACTTTTCATTTTCAAAACTCCACCTACTCTCGGGTGCCCACTACTCTCTTCCTTCAACTCCATACTACATTGTTTGAGGAATAACAATTTTGTGAAGGATTTTTCGTAAAAATGTATGTAAACCATATTTATATTTTTTT
>NW_021246925.1:0-736 GCF_002162155.2 Triticum dicoccoides | reverse complement strand
CGAGGCTCAACATCTTCAACAACAACAACGAGAAGCACAAGCTCTTGAGGCGAAACGTGCCCTTCAAGCATCAAGTCGAGCTATCGCCAACCGCAATCATGAAAGGCGCAATCAAGAGGAAGCCCTTCGAGAAGAAATCCAAGAGAGGAACTATCATCCGCGTGCGCAACGTCAAGCCCCACAAGCTCCTTCACAAGCACGTCAAGCTCCTCCCCAACCTCAAGGTCAACAAGAGCATGTTGATAATGGACTTCCCCCACGCCAAGAGCAACATGAGGATGATTACCCTTCACGTCAAGGGCGTCATCACCATCACCATCGCCCACAACACAATGAAGAGCAACGCTATGGCAAGCTCAAATTCACAATGCCCAAGTTCAATGGAACCAATGATCCCGAAGAGTACCTCTCATGGGCATTGAAGGTCGACAAAATCTTTCGTTTGCACAACTATGAGGAAGAGAAGAAGATCGCTATGGCATCACTTGAGTTCCAAGACTATGTGCTCATATGGTGGGAACAAGTCCTTGAGCACCGACAAGCAAGAGGTGAACCTCCAATCACCACTTGGGCTCAAATGAAGGATGTCATGCGAGCACGTTTTGTGTCCACCTACTACAACCGTGATCTCTTCAAGAAGCTACAACTCCTCAAGCAAGGAACAAAGAGTGTTGAAGAATACTACAAGGAAATGGAGATTGCCATGATTCGAGCCAATGTCACGGAGGATGATGAG
>NW_021246924.1:0-871 GCF_002162155.2 Triticum dicoccoides | reverse complement strand
CCGGGCTAAAGCCTTTTTCGTAATGATGTCTCCTTGATTATCATGTGTGACTTGTGGAGATTATCTGTTGATGACACATGATTTGCTGCCTTGTGGTGGACGATTCTGGTCCAGTTCGAAAGTGGGTTTTGATTTCCCACGATAGTGCAGTTGCAAGGCCAAGATGGTTATTGCAACATTTTGAGAGAAGACAATGATTTTTCCAACTTGTATTTCCATGCAAGGATGAGGGAAATTGTGTACCAATGAGATAATGAAACATGCGGTGTGCACATACATGTGTTCCTAGATGGTCGGTAGTCCAAGCATACGTCGGCTATAGACAAGCTCCCTCGTCTTTATTCCCAAATGTTATAGATTGTTTAGATTTAGAAGAAGAACATGATGACATGCTAGAGCAGCCCGTAGAAACTCCAAGAAGCTGGCAGAATATTTTTAAGACTCTACTAGTTGATCGAGGAGAATGTGAAGAGGCAGGAAAGTGATTTGTAAAATATCCGCCATTTCAAGCTACTCTTCCTTTCCCTATGTCTCCCATGTCTTGGCTTGAAACGGATTACCCTTGTGGAGAAACAAAATCTCATTCTCGAGGCTCGTGATCCCCTGATTCACTCACTCATGTTGCACTCCTCCAAGAACAGACCCCAGATTGTTGAGAAGGCTGTGCAATGCGTTGTGGCAAACTCAATTAATGGGCATGCTCCCTCACCATCCGTTCTTGTTTTCTTTCTCTCCTCCCACTTATATCATGACTAATTCAATAAGGGATTAGAGAAGGCAAGTAGTAGCTAGATACGCTTGAGCCACCCGAGGGAAGTAGAGATGGATCTGAAGGTGAGTGGGGAAAAAGTTTAGTGGTAAATGAGGACAG
>NW_021246922.1:0-1074 GCF_002162155.2 Triticum dicoccoides | reverse complement strand
AAATTTCTTCTCATGAATAACAGTGGGAGCAAACTCAACAAAATAACTATCATGTGATTGAAAATTAAGATCAAGATGACAAGTTTCATGGTTATCATTATTCTTTAAAGCATATGTGTCATCACAATAATCATCATAGATAGGAGGCATGCTTTCATCATAGTAAATTTGCTCATCAAAACTTGGGGGACTAAAAATATCATCTTCATCAAACATAGCTTCCCCAAGCTTGTGGCTTTGCATATCATAAGCATCATGGATATTCAAGGAATTCATACTAACAACATTGCAATCATGCTCATCATTCAAATATTTAGTGCCAAACATTCTAATGCATTCTTCTTCTAACACTTTGGCACAATTTTCCTTTCCATCATACTCACGAAAGATATTAAAAAGATGAAGCGCATGAGGCAAACTTAATTCCATTTTTTGTAATTTTCTTTTATAAACTAAACTAGTGATAAAACAAGAAACTAAAAGACTCGATTGCAAGATCTAAATATATACCTTCAAGCACTCACCTCCCCGGCAACGGCGCCAGAAAAGAGCTTGATGTCTACTACACAACCTTCTTCTTGTAGACGTTGTTGGGCCTCCAAGTGCAGAGGTTTGTAGGACAGTAGCAAATTTCCCTCAAGTGGATGACCTAAGGTTTATCAATCCGTAGGAGGCGTAGGATGAAGATGGTCTCTCTCAAGCAACCCTGCAACCAAATAACAAAGAGTCTCTTGTGTCCCCAACACACCCAATACAATGGTAAATTGTATAGGTGCGCTAGTTCGGCGAAGAGATGGTGATACAAGTGCAATATGGATAGAAGATAATAGTTTTTGTAATCTGAAAATATAAAAACAGAAAGGTAACTAATGGTAAAAGTGAGCATAAACGGTATTGCAATGATAGGAAACAAGGCCTAGGGTTCATACTTTCACTAGTGCAAGTTCTCTCAACAATAATAACATAATTGGATCATATGAATATCCCTCAACATGCAACAAAGAGTCACTCCAAAGTCACTAATAGCGGAGAACAAACGAAGAGATTATGGTAGGGTACGAAACCACCTCAAAG
>NW_021246921.1:0-395 GCF_002162155.2 Triticum dicoccoides | reverse complement strand
CCACTGACAGTAGGCCCCACCCCTGGTCAAACCCCAGTCAGCGCTGGGTTTGACCGGGATTAGTTCCTGTGTCACTGACGTGTGGACCCCGCACGTCAGGTTTGACCTGGACCTGGCCGTTGACTCGCTGACGTCATGCTGGCGTCAGGCTGACGCAGTTAATTCTTTCTGGATTTAAAAATAATTCAGGAAATTTCAGAAAATACCCCAAACTTCTAAAAATCATATAAATTCAACCGTAGCTCAGAATGAAATAATTTATATATGAAAAATGATCAGAAAAATATGAAGAATCTGTTTATGCCATGATCATGCATGTTTGAACAAGTTAACCTCACTGAATAGGATGATTCATGATTAGGGTAATTTGTGAAAGAACATTTGGAGTTGGAGTT
>NW_021246920.1:0-391 GCF_002162155.2 Triticum dicoccoides | reverse complement strand
CAATAACATGGGAAACTTTGATGCTTTTGATGATCCTGTTGAAGAACCACCCATCTTACATACTAAAAAGTTTCGAATCGGTAGTGGTAATATTATTGGAAAAGGGGTCATTCAAGATTTCTTTACTTGTGCCGGTGCTTTACCCGCTATGGGTGGATCTATTCTTCATAGAACTAATAGTCTTGCGGATGCTATATCTTTGCTTATAGTTGAACTTGAAAGACAACTTATGCATATGCATCCTTGCATACAAAGGATTTTCCTAGAATTTTCCAATATCGAGCATTCTTCTGTCAAGCGTGCATCTACTATCTTTTTGGCTCATGAGTTTAGATTCATAATTAAAGAAGCCAAAGAAATTTTTGCTCACTATAAGGTGGATGTTGGCCGT
>NW_021246919.1:0-1145 GCF_002162155.2 Triticum dicoccoides | reverse complement strand
GCATGCTCTTTCATGATGGAATCGTGTCCAAATATTGCAATAACTTGATCACCCTTGAACTTTATAATTAACTTTGTTTATTTTTGGGGTGTGAAGAATTGTCACATAAAAATGGTTGGTTTGAAGCATTCATATTCACGGACCATGCTGAAACTAATTTGAAATAAATCCATATGTTTTGCATGGTAAATTGCAATGACAATGCTTATGTTGCCAACTATAAAAAGATGGGAAAACCAATAAAATATAAAATGAATACTAATGAAAGGGTAAAGATTTCCACTTTCCCTCCTATTGTCTCATGATGAAATAGGTGACGAGGAGGAGCTCCCTATTCAACCAATCTCATCAATAAGAAGCTCGAAAAAATTAATTAAACCCACACATGATGTGATGAAGAAGAAGAAAAGAAGAAAGAATAGAGGTAAAATGGTATCTCTCCCAAATAATGTTGCTCCTATTATTGTTGTGCCTCATGAGAATGAATTAAAAATAATTATGGAAGATGATGCACTTGATGATGATTTTGCTATGCCTATTGCTTGTTGTGATGATTATGATTGGGAAGATAATGACACTTCTTATAATCTTGAAAATCTTTTTGGCACCAACTTGGGAAATTATGATGATAATAATTGTTATACAATTGGTGCTATTCATACTATTAATGATGAGAGTGATTATGCTTATGATATGCCAAGCCACAAGCTTGGGGATGCTATGTTTGACGAGTATGACATATTTGAGAATTTATTTGCTGCAATTAATGTTTGTCCCAAGCTTGGGGATGCTATGATTAATGAAGATGATCTTTTTAGTCCCCCTACTTTGAATGATCAAATTTGCTATGATGATTGCATGCCTCCTACTTATGATGATTATTGTGATGATACTTATGTTATAAAAAGTAGTGATAATTATTGTCATAATTTTGAATATCCTTTTTCTGAACATTACTCTCTTAATGTGGAAACAATTTATAGTATTCGAGTTTCATATGATACCCCCACTATTATGAATGAGAATGAAATTGCTTATGTGGAGAGTAATAGAAATACTATGCTTGTGGATCATGAAAGGAATGCTTTGTGTGATAGTTATATTGATGAACCCATTCATGATGCTACTGAAATTTATTATGAGAG
>NW_021246918.1:0-692 GCF_002162155.2 Triticum dicoccoides | reverse complement strand
ACAAAGGATATGCATAATTAAATTGGCTGAGCACAGGAAGCATGGTAGAGATCAGGCACAAATGACAGTGTAAAAATGGTACATAATAGTAAATATGAAACGAGGGAATCACTGCCTTCATCTCATTAAACGATAAAAGGCATGTTCGATAGAGCCTAGTTTAACCTAGATGGTAGCAGTGCATAAACAAACGGGCAGATCCTAATCATCCTATGTATAGAATTAGAAGATATTTCCACGGATAATGCAGCTGGTGATATCCTGGGGTAAAGGATATTCATCATTACATTCTTCTTTGCAGCGCCCTTGCGAGACGACCGCTCCTGTATTCAACTACATCTGGGAGATCTCCAAAAGGGAGGTTCATCGCAGCCGCATTTCGCATTTGTTCAGAAAAGTAGTACATATATCTGGTAGACAGATGCCAACCTCTGCTAAGCTTCTTGCCTTTGACTTCTGATTCTTTGATCCGATTTTCAAGGAAGGCGATACGATTTTCCTGGCGCTTTGTTTTTGCATAGTTTATGTCTCTGACAACCGTGTTGGTCATAGTCTCTATGTATCTGACTGCTTTGATAGCAGCGCTATCTTCGGCAGTGACCTCGTCCATGCAATACTCTCCAGGCACGGACACGTCAACAATTGAGCCTCCAGGATCCAGACCAGAAGTGTTGAAGTTAACGGTAACGCGA
>NW_021246917.1:0-2232 GCF_002162155.2 Triticum dicoccoides | reverse complement strand
TTCAGATGGTACAATGAAACAGGAATATTTTACAAAATGAAAAGGCAATCTCTTCAATTCTTAAAATAACAGCATTTCAGTGGCAAATGGAAGTGGCGGGCGAAAGATAGGAGTGGTTAGATGTGGTGGGTGAGGCGAGACTACCAACTGAGACATTAGGAGTAGAGAAAATACAAGCTTGTTTAGTTATTTGTGGAGCACTTCTCAGAAAATACCAAAATCTGAAAGTAACTAAATCACTGCATTTTACCAATTTTATCATCTTGGCAAATGGAAGTATATCTATAGCTTTGTATCAAGAGTGACAGAAGAATTCAACTGCAGTACATTACCTGAGACCAAGAAAGTAACTAAATCACTGTATTTTACCAATTCTAATGTCTCGGAAGTGCAAACTTTAAATGTCACTTGACCAAGAAAAGGAAGTTCAAAAACTAGTAGAATGTCCGCACGTTGCCACGGGCCTTTGATTTGAGTTTTCGACTGCACCTATGAATATAATGCATATATGTCTATCACTCCCTCCCCTTCTCTCTCCCACCCTCTCTATTCACCATCTACCTCCCGTAAGCACCGAATCATCCTGCATGAAAACCAATCCATTAGAAGGGCCCAAGTGGTAAGGTTTGACTTAAATAATAAACGTAAAAATCATATTGCAATTCGGTTAGGTAATTTTGGCATTATTCCTACACATTCACATTCATGGTTAAGTTGCAAAATCAAAATAAGAAACTGAAAGTCCTACCCTTCCATATGTTACACGTCGTTATTTTTAACACCATAGATGAAAGAATAGTTGTGTCGTTGTTTCAGTAACAATACATGTGATATGAGTCAAGAAAATATGAATCACTCTATGAATTAATGCAGCAATGCAAATACATTACTGTCTTAGCAAGGATAATACCATGAATTTCTACAGTAATAGCGGAAAACTATGATGAGCTCCTTACAATTTATCCTAGCTAGCATTTTGACCACTACCTTAAAATGCAGCAGCATTGATAATGCCCACCACTTCACTAGGGGACTAATTCCCTAAAAAACAATGTGACCTCCATATAGATCATTTCAAACTGTAATGAATTCACCTAATTATCAATGAAAAAAAATACATCGTTATGTCCAAAAATGGTCAATAAAAATCTGAACTTCCTATGGAACATCCAAAGATGGAAAAATAATATCAGTGCTCGTGCATCAATGGTGTCAATGATGTGCACATTTTCCTGACACAGAAGCGGGATGTATTGCAAGACATGAACGCACCTTCATATCACTTCATACATAATTATATCAGAGCTACATCCAACCTGACTTTGCAAGTTCAACGCCATGAATTGTAGAACAAACTATATATGTAGTCAACACGTAACATAACCGCGACCTCATAAGGGTTAAGTTTTTCATATAGTGATCTATGTAAGATATACATGAGAAACAACAAAGGCAATGTAATATATCTTATAACCTTTGATGAATCAGATTCCCACAAACACAAGCCATATATAAAGACCAAAATGACTGAACAGGAAAATAGAGCATACAAATATGAAACAATGGTGCAAGAGCCAAACATGAAAGCTTGCAGCAGCAGCCCAGTCGAGCAGACATACAAATTCAAAGGATAAATTTTAAAGAAAGATGGCAAACCTTTAAAACCAACTAAATTCACAGGATAATAGTTATAGAAATAAAGTAAAACACTATAAAACTGTCTCAGATAATTGGCAAGCCATTTGAATTAAGTTAGTAACTCATATTGTCCAATCAGCCGCAAAATTAATTGGAAATAACAATAAAGATTTGAAATTTTAATTGCATCACGCGGAGGTAGTGAGAACTGAGAATCATACCTAACTGATTTTTTCTCAAAGCACCTATGTATATCAGCACCTTCAAGGACCAGCACGTCTGGCCCCTCCACGTCTGCTCCCAGCTCTACCACTGTACCGCCACCATCTCCCGCACCAGCTCCAGTGGCTTCCCTTTTGATCAGGGGCCTCCTGATCGGCGCCCAGCACAAGCAGTGCACATACGGCTGCTACACGGCCGTCCCCGCCACGACGTGCAACAACATCAACCCCGTTAGTGATTTTAGAAAGGGGTGCCGTGTTCTATTTTAGGCGTGGCCCTTCTTTAGGCTTGGACCTAATGTCAAATCTCTTTTTCTATGAGTTCATCAGGACACAAAGTTCTTTAGGTATTTTAAAAAGAACTATCATGCAC
>NW_021246916.1:0-572 GCF_002162155.2 Triticum dicoccoides | reverse complement strand
AAGAATTCCATGGCATAGGCATCAACGGCATTGTTGAAGAAAATGGATAATGTGTGGACCGAAGATGTTGAAACCTTCGGCTTGGTCCTTCGTAGCTTTCACTCTTTTCCTTCTTCACCTTTGTCGCACTCCTTGTAAAGGAAGCTCGCACATAATTCTTATTTTGAATATTTCCTTTGGGAACCCATGCCATATTTCTCTTTTCAAGTTCTTGTGCACTAAGCTTCCGCAACTCCTTCTTTTTCCAATACGATAAGCCGAGTGGGCATCCCAGCTGCGATTTTGTTTGAAGTAATGGCAATTCTTGTTTTACCTTGTGCACTCTCAACTTCTTCCCTTCAGATTTGGCACTTGATTGACTTGCCTCATTGCCTTTTGTAGCCAATGTCAACACTTTAATTGGCTCTTTTTTATTTGAGATCATATCTGAAGTGGCACTCTTACGACCATCTCTTTTGACGCGGTAGATTTGCTCAACCACCTCCTTGTTCTTCTTTGTGCACCAGACCGATTCTTTATGATTGAAACGGTCTTTGACGCGTGATTGTTCAAATGTTGATCTCCTTGGAGCT
>NW_021246915.1:0-908 GCF_002162155.2 Triticum dicoccoides | reverse complement strand
CGATGTCTTCCACGTTTCTCAACTCAGGCGTTGCTTCTCGGATCCTATCCGTGGAGTGGACCACGAAACGCTTGATCTCCAAGATAATCTTACATATCGAGAGTACCCCATTCGTATCCTCGATCAGGCCGAACGTACCACCCGACGTCATAATATCAAGTTTCTCAAAGTTCAATGGTCGCACCATTCTGAGGATGAAGCAACTTGGGAAAGGGAGGATCGTCTTCGACTTGAGTATCCCGCCTTCTTCCCGGAGGAACCCAAATCTCGGGACGAGATTCTTTTGAGTGGGGGTGAGTTGTCACACCCTAGCTAGTCATGCATCAGAGTGTGTGCATCATGTTTAATTTGCCATTTAATTTGAAATGGGGATTTGTGAAACCCTCAGAATCATTTTTGAAAATGATCCAAGTAAAAATTTCTCCAAAAAGGTCCAAGAAAATGCTCATCTTGCTCTCTGAAAATATTGGACAGAGATAAAAATCAAACCAATATTTTTAAGAGCTCATAGGTATTTATTTTGGGCATTTGGAATTAATGCATAAATATTTGCATTGGAAATATATTAGTTATATATATTAATATATGCCCAAATATTATGCCAATTATAAAGTAGCTCTGGAATAATATATCTAGCCCCTGCAAAAATTGGCATAAGGTAAATAAATGATTTAATATTTTATTTAAATCAAAACAAATGTCAGAAATTAGAAAAAGAAAAATAAATAAAAGGAGGAGCTTACCTGGGCTCCTCCCTGTGCAGCCCAGCCAGCTGGCCGGCCCAGCCAGCAGGCGGCCCAGCCCGCCTCCCTCCTCTGTCGTCTTCGTCCTCGACAGAGGGAGGGGAGTGTGGCCGGCGCGCGCGCGCGCCACCGCGCCACGCCACCTGCTCGCCTGCCTGCCTGCCC
>NW_021246914.1:0-1157 GCF_002162155.2 Triticum dicoccoides | reverse complement strand
TATAGTGAAGATAAACATGAAATCATGTTTATATTGAAGACAAACCAAATGTGAAGACTTTGCAAATGTAACGCCAACAGAAAAACACTCCAAACAAAAGTTTGGTGGTGGCATTACCCACCGTATATGAAGTATTAGACCCAGACATGGCGCATAATTATCGTGGCGCTCCAAAGTCAAATTCCGCGTTAATGTATTCACACTTAGAGTGCAAGTCTTCATTAGTTGAAGATATACATTACTCCATATGTTGCACATCTAAGTCATCAACATGCATAAGTGTTAGGATGTGTGCATGATCACATGCCATTTGAGGATTTCAAGATATTTAGCTCACACCGCAACTTGCAAAACCTTTTCTCATCCAAGGGCTTTGTGAAGATATCTGCCAGTTGCTCTTCAGTGTTGACGTGAATGATATCAATATCTTCCTTCATGACATGATCTCTGAGAAAGTGAGGACGGATCTGAATGTGCTTTGTCTGCGAGTGCTGAACTGGGTTGTTGGCAATCTTGATGGCGCTTTCATTGTCGCAGTAGAGTGGCACTTGCTTCAGTTGAATGCCATAGTCTTTGAGTGTTTGCTTCATCCATAGAAGCTGAGCGCAGCAAGATCCAGCAACAATGTATTCAGATTCAGCAGTGGAGAGAGATACACAGTTCTGCTTCTTTGAAGACCAACACACAAGTGATCGTCCCAGAAAGTGACATGTGCCTGATGTAGACTTGCGATCCACCTTGTCACCAGCATAATCAGCATCCGAGAATCCAACCAGATCAAACTTTGAGCCCTTTGGATACCACAATCCTAGTGTTGGGGTGTAAGCCAAATATCAAAGAATTCGCTTCACAGCTAAGTGATGCGATTCCTGATAGAGGCAAAGGTGTCCCGTCTTTCGATGAGATGATGGATATCGCTTTGGTGGCAGTCGACTTTGATGATCCGACTACGAATGTGCGAGGACGTCGCGCCTTAGCAATCGCTAAACCAACTCCGAGAGGTTATTGACCACGCCGGAGCACGATCAACCTGACCACGAGGGTCTGTTTCCTGCGAGCAAACGAAGAACAAGCAAGAAACTGAGATTGCAATCTGGATATTGCGAATATAAGATGAAAGCTTTATTGATCAAGGTGGGGTTCTGTGACGCCTTTGT
>NW_021246913.1:0-801 GCF_002162155.2 Triticum dicoccoides | reverse complement strand
CGATTCAACTGTTACATGCTGCGGTAGTTGAACCCCTTTCCTCTGCATGACCTGTCATTGCCAAGTAAATAGATGAAACCCACTAGCATGAGTAGGAGTTGTTTGAGCCTTGATGTGCCTACTCATTCATGCTTGTGTTGTCATGCCTGCTATTGCTTAGAGTTGTGCCAGGTCTGATTCACCGGGGATGAGTTGGAAAGTTGTGAACATTTCCTACTGTTGAGAGCTAAGTGTGTGAACACGTTTTGGTAAAGGTAGCGGTGAGAGGCCATGTAGGAGTACATGGTGGGTTGTCTCATTGCAGCCGTCCTCAGGAACTGAGTTCTGTGTTTGTGATCCATGAACAGTTACTACCACACATTGGGCTCCGGGCGCTCCAAGCTCTCTCGACTTATTAATCAACCTAATCTCTATCCAGGAGTTACAACTAGTTTCTGGTGTTTGTAGCTAGTGTTAGTAGTCTACCAAGTGGCACCCGGTACAGGTTGGCTGGGACAGACTAGGCACAGTGGCACGGTGTACCAAGTGGCACCCGGATGGTGGGCTTGGGAACCCTGCTCACATTGTTTGGGGCCGTGAGCGACACCTCGGCCGGATCTCCTTGTGGATGGAACCCGAATAGGCGATAAACTTGGACTAGGGACTTGTGTGGTTAGTCAGGTCGTGGCCGACTCCCTCGCCAGGCTTCCGCTTGAAGGTTGCCGAGATACATGATGTGTACATGGTGGTAAGTGGCGAGAGCGTGTGTGAAGAAGTACACCCCTGCAGGGTTAACATCATCTATTCGAATAGCCGTGTCCG
>NW_021246912.1:0-395 GCF_002162155.2 Triticum dicoccoides | reverse complement strand
TACATCGGCCGCTTGGTTATTATCTCGGGCTATGTGATGGAATTCGAGTCCTTCAAACCGAGCTGACATTTTTAGGACAGCGTTGCGATATGCTGCCATTTTTGGATCCTTGGCGTCAAAGTCTCCATGTATTTGGGATATTGCAAGGTTTGAATCCCCGCGCACCTCTAGGCATTGAATGCCCATGGAGACTGCCATCCGGAGACCATGTAACAGGGCCTTGTATTCGGCTGCGTTGTTGGAGTCCGTGTACATTATTTGAAGTACATACTGGACTGTGTCTCCGGTTGGGGACGTCAGTACGACGCCAGCCCCCAGTCTGGCCAACATTTTAGAGCCGTCGAAATTCATAGTCCAATTGGAGTATGCGCCGTACTCTTTAGGGAGTTCGGCTT
>NW_021246911.1:0-781 GCF_002162155.2 Triticum dicoccoides | reverse complement strand
CTAAGCACACGTCAGGTCTGGTACACAACATTGCATACATGATAGAGCCTATGGCTGAAGCATAGGGAACATCTTTCATTTTCTCTCTATCTTCTGCTGTGGTCGGGCATTGAGTTTGACTCAACTTCACACCTTGTAGTACAGGCAAGAACCCTTTCTTTGCCTGATCCATTTTGAACTTTTTCAAAACGTTATCAAGGTATGTACTTTGTGAAAGTCCAATTAAGCGTCTTGATCTATCTCTATAAATCTTGATGCCCAATATATAAGCAGCTTCACCAAGGTCTTTCATAGAAAAACTTCTATTCAAGTATCTCTTTATGCTATCCAGAAATTCTATATCATTTCCAATTAATAATATGTCATCTACATATAATATCAGAAATGCTACAGAGCTCCCACTCACCTTCTTGTAAATACAGGCTTCTCCAAAAGTCTGTATAAAACCATATGCTTTGATCACACTATCAAAGCGTTTATTCCAACTCCGAGATGCTTGCACCAGTCCATAAATGGATCGCTGGAGCTTGCACACTTTGTTAGCACCTTTTGGATCAACAAAACCTTCTGGCTGCATCATATACAACTCTTCTTCCAGAAATCCATTCAAGAATGCAGTTTTGACATCCATTTGCCAAATTTCATAATCATAAAATGCAGCAATTGCTAACATGATTCGGACAGACTTAAGCATCGCTACGGGTGAGAAAGTCTCATCATAGTCAACCCCTTGAACTTGCCGAAAACCTTTTGCAACAAGTCGAGCTTTATAGACAGTTAT
>NW_021246910.1:0-401 GCF_002162155.2 Triticum dicoccoides | reverse complement strand
CTATTCCAAATTGTTTCAAATGAAGACCAAACTCGTAGCTCAAATATTCACCTCCACGATCAGATCGTACAAATTTTATTTTCTTGTTATGATGATTTTCCACTTCACTCTGAAATTCTTTGAACTTTTCAAATATTTCAGACTTAAGTTTCATTAAGTAGATATACCCATATCTGCTCAAATCATCTATGAAGGTCAGAAAATAACGATACCTGTCACGAGCCTCAACACTCATCGGATCGCATACATCGGTATGTATTATTTCCAATAAGTCAGTAGCTCGTTCCATTGTTCCGGAGAACGGAGTTTTAGTCATCTTGCCCATGAGGTATGGTTCACAAGCATCAACTGATTCATAATCAAGTGATTCCAAAAGCCCATCAGCATTGAGTTTCTTCACG
>NW_021246909.1:0-1027 GCF_002162155.2 Triticum dicoccoides | reverse complement strand
CATCTGTCAGTTCTTTGCCATCTGTTTTTTGTAAGCGGATGGCAAAGACGTTCTTTGCCATCCGCTGGCAGACGGCAAAGAGATGATTGATGGCAAATTCCCTGTTTTCAGTAGTGAATCCTGAAGATCCCCCTCTGTACTAGACAAGTGGACAATTTTTGGGCATGGTCGGGCGATCCGAGGAGCCGTTTCTTAGTAAAATCACCTTACAAATTGATCCATAAGTTGAAGATGGGAAGGGAGGACGGGCTAGATGAGGCCGAGGATATGTCCAGCAGAGAATCCAAAGGATGGTCATCTATTTGGGGATTGCAAGTTCCTTCAAAACTGAAAATATTCACATGGAGGCTGGCTCGTCACTCACTTCCTACCGGTGATGTTCTGCACCGTCGAAACATGTCATCATCGCATGTGTGTGCGTTATGCGGAGCAGATAACAACTGGCGCCATTCTCTTCTCGACTGTAACTACGCCCGATGCGTGTGGGCTCTATCAAATGAGGATATGGTGCAGCATATGTGTATGCAGAGAGACGAACAGGCAAAGAGATGGCTCTTTCTGATGAGCGAATCGCTTCCTCAAGAGGAATTCACTACCATGATTGTCACATTATGGGCGATTTGGGCAGCAAGGAGAAAGATAATCCATGAAGGAATTTACAAACCTCCATTCGCTACTCATGGTTTTGTCACTAGCTACTTGGCTGATTTGAAGCACATACAGAAACCTATTGACAGGTCACCGGCAACTCCAAGGGCTCGCCCTACTGCTTGGCAGCCACCACCGGATGATCATGTTAAGATTAATGTCGATGCGGCTGTGCCGCGTGCTGGTGGAAGGGGGGCTGTGGAAGCCGTTTGCCGCGATGCATCGGGTGTGTATTTGGGGGCCTCGGCAGTTGTTTTCAACAACATAGAGGACCCGGAGGTGCTTGAAGTTCTAGCTACCAGGGAAGCGCTGGCGCTTGCCGAGGATTTGTACGAGCAGAAAGTTTTCATCGCCTCGGATTGCATGGCAGTGGTGGAGG
>NW_021246908.1:0-1204 GCF_002162155.2 Triticum dicoccoides | reverse complement strand
CTCAACCACCAGCTCCCGAGCCTGTTGACACAGACTATGAGCGCCACATCAGGAAGTTAAATTGAGCACGTGTACGTAAGGAGGCGAGCTCGGGATCGAGCAAACAAGAAGCAGCTGTCAAAAAATGCGGGAAAACCATTCCCCAGCTGGGAGAACAGGCGGCGCAATCGATCCCCTCGCTTGTTGTGCCAACAACACGTGACAGTACGCGCGCCCAATATTATTGTGGGCAAACAATTTACGTTCCTGAGGTGGGCAATGTGGTAATAACGGAGGAGCATATAATGCAGGCTGAAGTTCTCAAAATCACTGTTGGACAACTCCTCGAGATCGAGCCCATGCCTGTGCTTAGAGAGGATGAAATAAAACAGAAATATGTCCGGGGCCAACCTTTGGTCGAGCCAGACAAGGTCAAGAACCTCCCAACGAGAATGTATGAATTGCATCAATGGTACATGAACATTACCAAGATTTCCGATCGATTGTCCCTCATGGTGAATGTCAAGGAGGATAATTACTACCATGAGAAAGCTGTGTCCGTTGAGTATTCTGAACTGTTTCAGTTATACAATCAAGACGCACTCGACAAATCTATCGTCAGTTGCTATTGTCTGTAAGTGATTTCTTTCTGTAATTTAAGTCTCAAGCTAGCTGTAGTGATCCTTATCATTACCTATAATTATCCTCACTATATTCTTTTCTGTGGTATTATATGCAGGATGAAGATGTATGAAATGAGAAAAGGTGGACGCTATGGCATTGGGTTCATTGACCCAAACACCATTAATGAATACACATGGAAAATAGATGAACGTCATCAAAAGGCCGTAGTGGACAGCATGCTAGAGTTCTTGAAGCGCCTCAAATACAATGAAGATATACTACTTCCTTACAACTTCCAATGAGTCACACTGTCTTGTACTACAAATTCTCTGTTTTTGCCTACTAACTAGCTACATGTTTTTGCTTACATATGCCCGCTTAATTAAGACATGCAAACGTGTGTGCATGCAGATATCACTGGGTCTTGTGTATCATTAAAGTTGACGCCGGAACAGTTGAAGTACTGGACTCACTACTCAAAGAAAAAACTGACTATAACATCTTGTTTGGGATAGTCAACAGGTAATTTCAATCATTATTAACTATATATCTCAGCCTATTTAGTTCGTCATTTCATGATATGAACCATTTAATAACCCCT
>NW_021246907.1:0-727 GCF_002162155.2 Triticum dicoccoides | reverse complement strand
CGGCCTTCCTAGTGAAGATGCCGCTTCTCATCTAAATAATTTTGTTGATTTGTGTGATATGCAAAAGAAGAAAGATACGGATAACAATATTGCCAAATTGAAGTTATTTCTGTTTTCACTTAGAGATCGTGCTAAAGTTTGGTTTTCGTCTTTGCCTAAAAATAGTACTGATTCTTGGAACAAGTGCAAAGATGCTTTTATCTCTAAGTATTTTCCTCCCGCTAAGATTATCACTCTTAGGAACGATATCATGAATTTTAAACAACTTGATCATGAGCATGTTGCCCAATCTTTGGAAAGAATGAAATTGATACTTTCGCAATTGCCCTACTCATGGTTTGAATTTATGGATGATCATACAAAAATTTTATGTCGGTTTGAACTTTGCTTCTAGAAATCTCTTAGATTCGGCCGCGGGAGGCACGTTTATGGAAATCACGTTAGGAGATGGTACAAAATTGCTTGATAATATTATGGCTAATTATTCTCAATGGCATACCAAAAGATCCTCTAGTAAAAAAGTGCATGCCATAGAAGAAATCAATGTTTTGAGTGGAAAGATGGATGAACTTATGAAGATGTTTGCTACTAAAAATACTCCTCTTGATCCCAATGATATGCCTTTGTCTTCCTTGATTGAGAATAATAATGAATCTATGGATGTGAATTTTGTTGGTAGGAATAGTTTTGGAAACAATGCTTATAGAGGAAATTTTAATGCTAGACC
>NW_021246906.1:0-2039 GCF_002162155.2 Triticum dicoccoides | reverse complement strand
CAACCGGATCTGAACCTTAGGCAAAGACGTTGGTTGGAGTTGATCACAGATTATGATCTAGGGATTACCTACACCCCAGGCAAAGCCAATGTCATGGCTGATGCTCTAAGCCGTAAATCCTATTGCAACAATCTCATGTTGCAGCAAGGCCAACCACTTCTCCATGAGGAATTCTGTAAGCTTAACCTTCACATTGCTCCTCGCGGATTCCTTTCTACCTTGGTGGCGAAACCTACCCTTGTGGATCTTATCATCGAAGCCCAGAAACATGATACGGGGATTACCCGGATCAAGAGAAACGTTAAGAAGGGAGTTGGTGGATGTTTCTCTATGGATGATCGTGGTGTTGTTTTCTTTGAGAATCGCTTGGTGGTTCCCAAGAAGCAACATCTTCGTCAGTTGATCCTTAAGGAGGCGCATGAATCTCCTCTCACGATTCATCCCGGTAGTACTAAGATGTATCAGGACCTACGCCAGAGGTTCTGGTGGACTAGGATGAAGAGAGAAATCGCTGAGTTCATTGATAAATGTGACGTTTGTCGTCGCGTTAAGGCAGAGCATCAAAGACCTGCTGGCACCCTTCAGCCTTTAGCTATTCCTGAATGGAAATGGGATAAAGTTAGTATGGACTTCATCACCGGCTTTCCCAGGACCAAGAGAGGGAATAACGCTATCTTCGTAGTCGTTGATCGTCTTTCCAAAGTGGCTCACTTCCTCCCTGTTCGAGAGAGTATCACTGCTAGTCAGCTTGCTGACTTATACATTTCTCGAATAGTATCACTCCATGGTGTTCCACTAGAGATCAATTCAGACCGTGGCAGTCTTTTCACTTCTCATTTCTGGGAGAGTTTCCAAACTGCCATGGGAACCCATCTTTCCTTCAGTACCGCTTTCCACCCTCAGTCGAGTGGTCAGGTGGAACGGGTCAATCAAATTCTCGAAGACATGCTCAGAGCTTGCGTTATCTCATTCGGTATGGATTGGGAGAAATGTCTTCCTTTTGCCGAGTTTGCTTATAACAATAGCTACCAATCCAGCCTCAAGCAAGCTCCTTTTGAGGTTCTCTATGGACGAAGATGTCGAACACCTTTGAACTGGTCAGAAACCGGTGAAAGACAATTCTTTGGACCGGATATGATCCAGGAGGCAGAAGAGCAAGTTCGCATCATCCGTGAGAATTTGAAAACAGCCCAGTCTCATCAGAAAAGCCAGTATGATCGTCATCATAAGGATATGACTTATGAAATTGGCGACCAAGCTTACCTTCGGGTTACTCCTTTGAAGGGTACCCATCGTTTCGGTATCAAGGGCAAGTTGGCTCCTCGTTACATTGGTCCCTTTCGCATTCTCGCTAAACGAGGAGAGGTTGCCTACCAGTTGGAACTACCCCCACATCTTTCTCGAGTTCATGATGTCTTCCACGTCTCTCAACTCAGGCGTTGCTTCTTGGATCCTATTCGTGGAGTGGACCACGAAATGCTTGATCTCCAAGATAACCTCACATACCGAGAGTACCCGGTTCGCATTCTTGATCAAGCAGAGCGTGTTACCCGACGTCAGAACATCAAGTTTCTCAAAGTTCAGTGGTCTCATCATTCCGAGAGAGAGGCTACTTGGGAGCGAGAAGATCGTCTTCGACTGGAGTACCCCACTTTCTTTCCGTCGACCCCTGAATCTCGAGACGAGATTCTTTCAAGTGGGGGCGAGTTGTCACATCCCTAGTCTGGTATGACTTAGACTAGCTAGCTATTTGTGCATCATATTTAAATTTCATTTAAATTTGAAATGAGGATTGGTGGAACCCTCAGAATCATTTTTGAAAATGACCCAAATAAAAATTTCTCCAAAAGGGTCCAAGAAAATGCTCATGATGCCCTCTAAAAATATTGGACAGAGATAAAAATCAAAACAATATTTTTAGGAGCTCATGGATATTTATTTTGGCCATTTGGATTAATTCGATAAATATTTGCATTGGAAATATATTTCTATATATATGAAATATGGTCCAAAAATTATGTCATTTATAAAGGAGCTCT
>NW_021246905.1:0-606 GCF_002162155.2 Triticum dicoccoides | reverse complement strand
TAGAAGAAAGAATTAGTATTTATTACTAGAAGAATGACTTTACCTCAACTGGATATATACGTGACATGTGTATAAGATGTGTGAGAAACATAGCTGCACAAAGTGTCGAAGTCTAGGTTGCACCATTTACATTCTATTGTTATATCAACTGACCTCACTCTTTTAATATGCTTGGCTGACAATATAGCTGTAGGATAAATTCTCCTTACTAAAAATACACTTCCTTTGTGTTAAAGTTGTATGTAGGTCATTTAGTGAATGTCTGGAAAGTACACAGATGGTTTATGATTTGTATTCAAATATTTTTGTTGATTTTCTTATAAGAAAATCCTTCGAACCCTAAGATGCACTTTTATCAATGGAGGAAGGCCCATGCAATATCTTTCATGAAACGTAAGAAGGAGCTACACTTTAATGTACAAGTGCCATATAAGAAGTAAAGGAGCATTGCTGTTGAGAATGACGTTCTGGCTCTCCGGAGCGTGCGCTCGCGTGTGAATAGTAAACAACAAAATATAGTAAATGTTTTCAAAAAATTCTGAATTTTTTTGTAGAAGTTTGTGTTAGTGTCGCAAGCATTCTTGAAAATTTTCATGTGAAACGGAG
>NW_021246904.1:0-479 GCF_002162155.2 Triticum dicoccoides | reverse complement strand
ACACGTTCGGGGTGGCCTTATATAGGCAGGGGAGGGGTGTGCCGCATTGTCGTCGTCGTGGACGCGTGGCCGACGCCGCGGACGTGTGTGCACGTGCATGAGCTTGGAGGCAGGCGACGAGGGAGGAGGCCAAAGGAGCGCAGGGAGGAAGAAGACGGCGAGCTTCCAGCCAAACTGCCACTATTTTCCCGTGGGCGCGCGGCGGCTTGTGTTGGTGAGGAAGCTGCCGGAGGGGGAGAGGGGTCCAGGGGAACGGCGACGATGCATGCTAGCTGTTGGACATGCTCACGCGCGCGAAGACGACGATAGGAGGAGGAGGTGCCGAAGCACAAACGGCCACTGGACGCGGCCACTGCACACAGAGCGCGTGCACTGTGGTGCCATTAACACGGTCACCGCGTGCACTGGCATGTAGCGGGGGAGATGGGCTTGAACATGTTGTTTAGTGGTAAGTTCATCCAGGGTAGGCCTCAACTACG
>NW_021246903.1:0-446 GCF_002162155.2 Triticum dicoccoides | reverse complement strand
GTAGACTTGAATTGAATAAGTTGACACCTACTGAAATATCTTTACAAATGGACGATAAATAAACTGGTATACATGTTGGTATTTGTGAGGATGTGCCTGTTGTGGTTGCAAACATTACTATTTTAACGGACTTTGTTATTCTTGATATTCCCGAGGACGATAGTATGTCGATTATCCTCGGTAGACCCTTTTTGAATACTGCAGGGGCTGTTATTGATTGCAACAAAGGCAATGCCACTTTTCATGTTAATGGTAATGAGCATACGATACACTTTCCAAGGAAACAACCTCATGTTCACAGTATCAATTCTATTGGAAAAATTCCAACTATTACTATTGGAGGTTTTGAATTTCCTCTTCCTACTGTCAAGAAGAAATATGATATTCTTATTATTGGGGATGTACATATCCCCATTGAGGTAACCTAATGCAATTCGAAAATTCTC
>NW_021246902.1:0-950 GCF_002162155.2 Triticum dicoccoides | reverse complement strand
GCATCCATGACCCAGCATCGAACGTGTCGGTCATCAGCGAGTGAATCCAGGCTGTAGCACTGGGCTAGCAGGACTCCGGTGAACCGGGCTGTAGCGGGCTAACAGGACTCCGGTATTCACCGCGTGACATTTCCCCGAAGGGACAGACACAGGAACGAAGAAGGACACATGCCGGCCAGCCTAAGTGTTCCGGAGCAGTAGCAAGCTACCATGGCTCAGTGGAAACACTAGGAGACATTTCCCGGTAAGAGAGGCTACTAAAGATAAACAACTAGATGGTCAGATCCCACACATACCAAGCATTTCAATAACATACACACAATATGCTCGATATGTGCAGTACAACATGGCATCACAAAATGACTCTACGACTCAAGTAGTTTATTCAATAGGCTCCGAGGAGCGAGATATTACAAACAGGGGTCTCACGACCCAACACTCAGAGCATACAAGTCAAAGCACAAGCGGAAGCTATCATGTCTGAGTACAGACAACTATAAATGAAAAAGGCTGAGAAGCCTGACTATCTATCAGATCCTGCCGAGGGCACAAGATCGTAGCTGAGGTAACAAGCTAAACGTCGAAGACCACGCGGAAATACTAGTGAGACTGAAGTCTCTCTGCAAAACATAAAATGGGCAAACGTGAGTACAAATGTACCCAGCAAGACTTACATCAGAACTATCTACATATGCATCATTATCAACAAAGGGGATGGTGGAGTTTGACTGCAGCAAGCCAGCTTTGACTCGGTGGCTATCCTGAACTACGACTGCAAGTAACTCTTTTGAGGTGGCGCACACGAGTCCACATATTCACCATATCAATACACCACTATGGATCCGCTCCCGTCTCCCTACGAGAACGCCATCCATAGCACTCACGCTTATCTTGCGTATTTTAGGGTATCCACTTTCACTTGTCTATGAACTGATATAAGTAACCCAGAA
>NW_021246901.1:0-1000 GCF_002162155.2 Triticum dicoccoides | reverse complement strand
TGAATGCACTAAAGTGCATTGTAGGATGTCTTGCTCTTAAGCTAACCATTCTCATGCAACCTTTAGTCTCGATCCAATGAGGCACAACAATCATCGGGATTCCCTGTTAAAAAATATCGTATAGTAACATACTTAACAATGAAGTTTAGCTTAAAAAATAATGTATGCAAAATATGCACATAGGACAAATAGTAAAAGTTTTACCATCTTTCCTAAATAGATGTGACCGTAGTTCAATACAAACACTATTGGTCACACGTTTTGAGTACTAAGATTTTTAAGTCCAAAAAAATAATTTGTCTTGACAGTATGAAGATCCTCAAGACATGAAACATAATGACCTATCTCCTCGCAGTTTAGTTCAGCCCCGGGACAGTGAACGGTCATGTCTACCAAGCGCCGGACATGTTTGCTTGAATGAAAATAAGCTGTCAATACAAATTAGTTGTCAACTATTTTTGAATAAACAATATCGAAGACATAAATATTGTTGAGAAACTCATATAATGGTATAACTGGAGGCGTCTGCACATCGACCCAGATGTCGATATTACATTCAATATCATCTTTCAGACGAATATCAATGGTGATAACCATATCAGGCTCAAATGCATAAGTCTTGCATAGTGCTTGCCAAGTTTTGCATTCAAAATAGATTTAGGTGTCTGTGTTCTATAATTTTGTGTGAAAAGTATAACCATGCTCGATTTTCAGGTAAAATCTATTTACCTCCATAGTAGTTTTCATAGGACTGAAAGCTATCTTATCCAAGACAAAAACTCTTGCATGGCAGGGGATACGCTAGTAGGATAGTAAAAAAATATTATAAGTTGAAGCAAATGAAGGAGATGTCATGCTTAATTACAAAAAAAGACATGTCATTGTGACTTACTGTATCCACTTTAAAGTTCTCGTCTAGCTTGATGCTTAAGCGTCTACCATCATCTAGGAACATTCTGTCGCACAGGTCGCGCTCGTCTTTGCAGTATTTGCAAATACC
>NW_021246900.1:0-650 GCF_002162155.2 Triticum dicoccoides | reverse complement strand
GCAATATTCAGATTGCTTTTATCATATTCTTGCTTGTTCTTCGATTGCTTGCAGGAATAGACCTTCGTGGTCAGGTTGATTGTGCTCCGGCGTGGTCAATAACCTCTCGGAGTTGGTTTAGCGATTGCTAAGGCGTAACGTCGTGCACGTTTGTAGTCGGATCGTCAAAGTCGTCTCCACCAAATCGATAGTTATCATCTCATCGAAAGATCGGGACACCCCGCCTCTATCAAGTGGTATCAGTTTTCAGGTTGCTCGGTGAGAATTTCCAGTTTTTCTAGATTAGATTTATTTTCTTACCTATTGTCCAAGAAAAAGCCAGACAAAAAAAAAGTTAGATCTGTTCATCCTTTATCCAAGCCAGTCTGAGCCTTTGCAATTTTCTATTCATTGCTTGCATAGTTGAATTATCGGTTGCATCGTCGTGTCAGTTGCTGGTCTTAGCGTCTAGTTCCTTTAGAGTTTCGAGTTCTGTTCACATTAGTCAAGCCGCCGCTGCATCATTATCCCTTCCGCTGTCCACCATCCCATCTATTAATTTCCACCACGTGCTACGCATTGTTCATTGTCATAATCATAGTTGAGGTCATTCACATCTTCGCCTGATCCAATCTGCATCTTATCTAGTTTGTCTTGGAAAAAAAAGAAGA
>NW_021246899.1:0-962 GCF_002162155.2 Triticum dicoccoides | reverse complement strand
GTGTCGGTCATCAACACTCGCAGTTTTGGCAGATTCTGGCCCGTTTCGTGGAATATTAATCACTGTTTTGGGGTCTCAGAGTGATTTCCACAATTTACGAACCCCAAGGTGCATTTACGTGTCGGTCATCAACACTCCCAGTCTTGGCCGATTCTGGCCCGTTTCATGGACTATTACTTACTGTTTTGGGGTCTCGGAGTGATTTCCACGATTGACGAACCCCAAGGTGCGCTTATGTGTCGGTCGTCAACACTCGCAGTTTTGGCCGATTCGGGCCCATTTCATGGACTATTACTCCCCGTTTTGGGGTCTCGGAGTGATTTCCATGATTGACGAACCCCAAGGTGCGCTTATGTGTCGGTCATCAGCACGCATAGTTTTGGCCAATTCTGGCCCGTTTTGTGGACTATTACTCACCGTTTTGGTGTCTTGGAGTGATTTCCATGATTGACGCACCCCAAGGTGCGCTTAGGTGTCGGTCATCAACACTCGCAGTTTTGGCAGATTCTGGCCCGTTTCGTGGAATATTAATCACTGTTTTGGGGTCTCGGAGTGATTTCCATGATTAACGAACCCCAATGTGCGCTTATGTGTCGGTCATCAACACTCGCAGTTTTGGCAGATTCTGGCCCGTTTCGTGGAATATTAATCACTGTTTTGGGGTCTCAGAGTGATTTGCACGATTGACGAACCCCAAGGTGCGCTTACGTGTCGGTCATCAACAATCGCAGTTTTGGCCGATTCGGGCCCATTTCATGGACTATTACTCCCCGTTTTGGGGTCCCGATGTGATTTGCATAGTTGTTGAACCCCAAGGTGTGCTTACGTGTCGGTCATCAACACTCGCAGTTTTGGCCGATTCTGACCCATTTTGAGTACTATTACTCACTGTTCGGGGTCTCTTAGTGATTTCCATGATTGACGAACCCCAAGGTGCACTTACGTGTCTGTCATCAACACTC
>NW_021246898.1:0-496 GCF_002162155.2 Triticum dicoccoides | reverse complement strand
TGTGTTCAGTTCCCACAATGTTGATTTATTTTGACCCAATTTTTTTCGCGGTCTCTATGAAAGCCCATAAAAGGCCCATCAACATAGAAGTACCTGGCCCAAATTGACCAAACGAAAAGGACTAAACCAAACCAAGAATACCTATTCCCTTTAATAGTAGGATAATTCCTTTTTTAATTTAGTAGCCCCAACACATTGAAGCCTATGGATCCTTCCTTTCAATATAGAAATCAACATAGAAGTACCTGGCCCAGATTGTACAAACGAAAAGGACTAAACCAAACCAAGAAAAGTTCGCAATCCTTCCTTTAGTTTGCTCATTCGCTTAATTAGTTACATTGAAGATCTAGACAGAAGGTCCTGTGTTCAATTCCCACAATGTTGATTTATTTTGACCCAATTATTTTTCGCGGTCTCTATGAAAGCCCATAAAAGGCCCATCAACATAGAAGTACCTGGCCCAGATTGACCAAACGAAAAGGACTAAACCAAACCA
>NW_021246897.1:0-669 GCF_002162155.2 Triticum dicoccoides | reverse complement strand
TTTTTTGTCAAATGGACCGGCGCGCGTATCATGATCTAGTAATCAGTGACACCGGTCAATGTACCACGCTGTCCACCAACGTGTAGCAGTAAACAAGCAATCACTGCAAACTTTGTAGCGCACAGTGTCATTGTCCTGCAGCGAACAGCGCAGAGCGCAGTGTAGCAAACAGGACACCTCGCTGTAGGCTGTAGCGCGCCGCGTGCATGAGACGCCGCATGGAACACAGCTACGCGTAGCGTGTGGTACTCCCTCCGTCTCATAATATAAAAACATTTTTGGCACTACAATTTGTTCACGGAACTAAGCACCTACAGCATGAATGTTACATGCATCCATCAATAATGCAGAGTCCATCATAAAAAAAATGCAGAATCCGTGGTATTTAAAACTTTTATTCGGAAGAAGAAGAAAAAGACAGGTACAGCGTATAATCATAGACCGAGTGATACACGTCGCCGCAGCATACAGCGTGCACGACGATCTTCTTGTTGGAGAAAGCGTATTTGACACGGACGACAGGAAGTAAACGCACACGTGCAATGAGATTAAGGGTCGGTTCTTTTCGGCGATTCTGGGGAGAATCGTCCCCTCTTCAGCTTTTTCCAAAATCGTCACTTCATATATTTTTTACAATCCTAGCTAATTAAATCTTAACTAGACAGAATT
>NW_021246896.1:0-743 GCF_002162155.2 Triticum dicoccoides | reverse complement strand
GAATCACGAGTTTCGCGAGGGACAAGATTAATGTTCGGCTCCGTCGCCGTGGAAGTTGAAGCCCCCGAGGCGGTGTCCATCCACCAATCCTCGATCTGGGCGATCGGCTCTGGACTAAAGGCCGAAGCGGATTCGTGTGCGGCCACCAAGGCACTGTTCGGTGGCAGAGCTAGATCATGCCCATTGTAACAGTGCGGCGCGCTTGGCTGTGGCTCGAGCCCGTCGAAGATCAAGTCTCCGCGGACGTCCGCCGTGAAGTTTAGACTTCCGAATCTGACCTGACGGCCAGGGGCGTAGCTTTTGATCTACTCCAGATGGCCAAGCGAATTAGCCTGCAGTGCGAAGCCGCCGAATACGAAGATCTGTCCGGGGAGAAAAGTCTCACCCTGGAGAGCGTTGTTGGTTGAAGATGCCATCGAGCCAATCGGTGACGACACAGAGGAACTCTCAATGAAAGCACCAATGTCGGTGTCAAAACCGGCGGATCTCGGGTAGGGGGTCCCGAACTGTGCGTCTAGGCGGATGGTAATAGGACACGAGGGACACGATGTTTACCCAGGTTCGGGCCCTCTCGATGGAGGTAAAACCCTACGTCCTGCTTGATTAATATTGATGATATGGGTAGTACGAGAGTGGATCTACCACGAGATCAAGGAGGCTAAACCCTAAAGCTAGCCTATGGTATGATTGTTGTAATGTATGTTGTGTCCTACGGACTAAAGCCCTCCGGTTTATATAGACAC
>NW_021246895.1:0-1480 GCF_002162155.2 Triticum dicoccoides | reverse complement strand
CGCCCCTGGCGACCGCTCCGCCCGCTCTGCGCAACACTACACGTATGGAGCCCATTAGCGAGGAGGAGGTCGAGTCCCCAACCTCGCTACGCCTCGCCCTCGGCAGGGCAAGGGAGGTCGTCAACATTTCTGCCTGAGTACGCTTAGCTGCCGTGTGTTGTACCGCTTTGTAAGATATGTGCATAGGCTGGGAGAAGTAGCCTGTTTTCGCATCATGTAGGATCTGGAGAAGTGCACTAGCCTTAATAACATGTCAGGATTAGGTACGCATATCCTGAGTGATGTACTGTATAATTACCGCCCGCGTGTAAGATGTGTAATGAGCAGTCCTTCTCCGTGCGCAAGTCGTTTTATTTTTCTTAAGTAAGCTGAGTTATTTAATTCTATTTGCCAGCTTTATGCATTTTATGGATTTGTTTTTGCGACTCTTTCCGCTTTTCTTCTGGGTTTTACAAAATATATCCCCAGAGTGAAAGATGTCTCGTCCTTGGACTCGCTCCATGCCAATTCCATCAGAGGAAAATTATGATGCACAACCCAGCAACGAGTTCACTCAGGGACAGTCAAGCCAACCGGGAAATGAATCGGCACTTTCACAAATGTGCCGCCTTTATGAACAGAGTCAGCAACAACATCGTGAAATAATGAACCAAGTCATCAACATGGGAAATCACCATGGATAGTATCAGCAACATTCCAAGTTATCTGAGCTACAGAAGACACGTCCTCAAACATTTTCTCACACTGACAAGCCTCTTGAAGCCGAGGACTGGCTTCGAGATATGGAGAGGAAATTAATTATTGCAAAGTGTTCAGATCTCGAGAAAGTACTATATGCTCCACACTATCTCACAGGAGCAGCCGCATCATGGTGGGAGAATTTTCTGCACATGCATCCCAACAAAAATGACATAACCTGGGATGATTTCAAGGAAGGTTTCCGTGGTGCACATATTCCTAAGAGTATTATGAAAATCAAGAAGAGAGAATTTGATGACATCAAACAAAGGAACATGACAGTGTCAGATTACAACAGTCAATTTACCCTATTATCCCGCTACGCCAATGAGGAGCGTATGACTGAAATCAAGAAGATGGAGAAATTCCTTGACGGTCTGGCGCCCGCACTTAAATGCCAACTGGTCGTGCACACTTTTCCTGATTTTAAAATGCTGGTGGACAAGGCCATTACTCTGGAAAATGAGAGACGCAGTCTGGAAGATATCCGCAAGCGAAAAAGGGACCAGACTAACCACACTCGCAATCACCGAAGCAAGATAGATTTTAAAAAGGGTGGGACACCCAAATTCTCATCCAATGTCTCACGCCCAATCAAGAATTTTCATGCAAGGGACAAGGAATTCACCTATCGCCCCGGCGTTACTTGTTACGCTTGTGGAGAAGAAGGGCACTATGCCAAACAGTGCCCCAAGCCAAGGAATTCAACCCCAAAGCCGAACAACGACAGCAATAATTCAGC
>NW_021246894.1:0-1266 GCF_002162155.2 Triticum dicoccoides | reverse complement strand
TTGCACTTGTTCCATGAATCAATACTATTTTTAGGCAAAGACGAAAACCAAGCTTTAGCACGATCTCTAAGCGAAAAAGGAAATAACTTCAATTTAACAATATCATTATCCACATCTTTCTTCTTTTGCATGTCACACAAATCAACGAAGCTATTAAGATGGGTAGCGGCATCTTCACTAGGAAGGCCGGAAAATGGATCTTTCATACAAGATTCAGCAAAGCAGTATTAATTTCACAAGATTCAGCATCGGTAAGAGGAGCAATCAGAGTGCTAATAAAATCATTGTTGTTGGTATTGGTGAAGTCAGACAATTTAGTATTATCTTGAGCCATCATGACAAGCAAACAAACTAACACACAAGCAAACAAAGAGGCAAACGGGCAAAAAGAGGCAAATAGAGAAAGAGAGGGAGGATAGAGAGAGGGCGAATAAAACGGCAAGGGTGAAGTGGGGGGAGAGGAAAAGGAGAGGCAAATGGCAAATAATGTAATGCGGCAGATAAGGGTATGTGATGGGTACTTGGTATGTTGACTTTTGCGAAGACCTCCCCGGCAACGGTGCCAGAAATACTTCTTGCTACCTCTTGAGCACTGCGTTGGTTTTCCCCGAAGAGGAAGGGATGATGCAACAAAGTAGCGTAAGTATTTCCCTCAGTTTTTGAGAACCAAGGTATCAATCCAGTAGGAGGCTATGTGCAAGTCCCTTGTTCCTACACAAAACAAATAAATCCTCGCAACCAACGCAAATAGGGGTTGTCAATCCCTATGAGGCCACTTACGAGAGTGAGATCTGATAGATATGATAAAGATAATATTTTTGGTATTTTTATGATAAAGATGCAAAGTAAAACAAAGGCAAAGTAAATAGCAAAGTAGTAGGAGAACAATATGATGAAGATAGACCCGGGGGCCATAGGTTTCACTAGTGGCTTATCTCAAGAGCATAAGTATTCTACGGTGGGTGAAAAAATTACTGTTGAGCAATTGACAGAATTGAGCATAATTATGAGAATATCTAGGCATGATTATGTATATAGGCATCACGTCCGAGACAAGTAGACCGACTCCTGCCTACATCTACTACTATTACTCCACTCATCGATCGCTATCCAGCATGCATCTAGAGTATTAAGTTAAAAATAGAGTAACGCGTTAAGCAAGATGACATGATGTATAGGGATAAACTCATGCAATATGAAGAGAACCCCATCTTGTTATCCTCGATGGCAACAATACAATATGTGCCTTGCTGCCCTTACTGTCAC
>NW_021246893.1:0-688 GCF_002162155.2 Triticum dicoccoides | reverse complement strand
ACGGCGATCACATCGACTCTGGAACCATTCCCGACGCGCATCGTCACCTCGTCCTTCCCCAGTCTCCGTTTATTCCGCAGCTCCTGCTGTGAGTTACAAATATGAGCAACGGCACCGGTATCAGATACCCAGGAGTTACTACGAGTACTGGTAAGGTACACATCAATTAAATGTATATCAAATATACCTTTGGTGTTGCCGGCCTTCTTATCCGCTAAGTATTTGGGGCAGTTCCGCTTCCAGTGACCCTTCCCCTTGCAATAAAAGCACTCAGTCTCAGGCTTGGGTCCATTCTTTGACTTCTTCCCGGTAACTGGCTTACCGGGCGCGGCAACATCCGTGCCGTCCTTCTTGAAGTTCTTCTTGCCCTTGCCCTTCTTGAACTTAGTGGTCTTATTGACCATCAACACTTGATGTTCTTTCTTGATTTCAGCCTCTGCTGACTTCAGCATTGAAAATACTTCAGGAATGGTCTTCACCATCCCCCGCATATTGTAGTTCATCACAAAGCTCTTGTAGCTTGGTGGGAGCAACTGAAGGATTCTGTCAATGACCGCCTCATCAGGGAGGTTAATGTTCAGCTGAGTCAGGCAGTTGTGCAACCCAGACATCTTGAGTATGTGCTCACTGACAGAATTGTTTTCCTCCATCTTACAACTATAGAACTTGTCGGAGACATCATATCTCT
>NW_021246892.1:0-445 GCF_002162155.2 Triticum dicoccoides | reverse complement strand
GGCAAAGGTAATACTCACACAAGGAAACCATCCCGACAAAACGCTTAACATTTTGACGGTCAGATTTTTCGCAGTAACCATACATAAGCGAGTACCCAATCCCATTTTGTTACTGGATGAGAGGTTTAGATTACTATGAATACTCATAAACTTTTAATCTTACAGGAACCGAGACGGGAGGTCATTCAGAGTAGCAGCAGAGGGAAGCCTTGGTGCGATAGAGCGGGCGATGGAAGATGCGGTCAAACTCGGAAAGAAAGTCGTGTTCGAACCAGCTGTGGGCATGACCTTCAATTCTGAGCAGGAGGCTTATGAATTTTACAACGCATACTCGTGGGAACTAGGGTTCGGCATCAAGCGTGGGAACAAGTATGTCAACGGCAACAATTACAAATCTAAACAAGATTTGCTGTGCTCGTGTGAGGTTAGTAAAACAACTTGCGAT
>NW_021246891.1:0-748 GCF_002162155.2 Triticum dicoccoides | reverse complement strand
CCCTTTCTGCGATGTCGCTCAGACGTCCGACTGTGGCATTTCTTTTAAAGCCCTTTCTGCGATGTCGCTCAGACGTCCGACTGTGGCATTTCTTTTAAAGCCCTTTCTGCGATGTCGCTCAGACGTCCGACCGTGGCATTTCTTCTAAAGCCCTTTATGTGGTGTCGCTAAGATGCCCGACTGTGGCATCTTTTCCTTATTTTTATTTGTTCACCTTTCGAGGCGTCGCTTCAGACACCCGATCGGTCCTTATTTATGCTTTGTGGGATTTCAGGCGGACTACCGCCGTTTCCCTTTTTACTTACCCGTTATGCCAATTTTATTTATTGTGCATTAAGAAATTAATCATGTTGCATCCATGCACGCATTTGTTATATCTTACGTCCGAACTGTCTTGCGAGTACTTTCAAAGTACTCACTGGCTTGTTGATTTGGCCAGATGCTGACGAAGGCGATCTCATGGATGAAGAGTTCGATAGCGAGTCCGACACTTAGAGGAGTCCCAGTCAGTCTCGTGCGACCCTGGATTTGGTCACTGTTTTATATCCGCTTCCGCTACCAAATAAATTTATCGAGCCTCACCTCGACGTTCGATGAAATGATATTCTTAGAGTCTTGTATTTCCCTTCCCGCTGTGTTTTTCCACCACCAACCTATCCATGAGTCAGTAGTATGTCTCCACACCACTGTGTCCTGTCCGCCATTATGTATGATTATTGGCGTGCTTGTAATAATTTGGTTGAGCGAC
>NW_021246890.1:0-710 GCF_002162155.2 Triticum dicoccoides | reverse complement strand
ACAGCCCCAGATCGCCTCCGCGGCGTGAAGGGCGCGAGAATCGGCGAGACCAATATGGAGACCGACACGACCGAGATGATGGGCGTCGAGTGCCCAATTCCCCTCCGAGGGGTGGGTCTTACGCTCCTCGGCAGCAAGATGACAGACGTCAGCTCAGTGCGGGGCGAAGAGTTCCAGTCGACCCCAGAGAACCGGGCTTCGACGCGCGATCCATTATCGTGCAAGGCTTGGTCGACCGGAACAGAGCCCATCGAGGTGGACTCGACAGAGATGCGCCCACAAGCAGTCGAGTGCATGTTTCTGGTCCTGAATGTTTCAGCAGAGCTATCAGAGCCGCAGTGATCCCTCCCAATTTCAGGTTGGCAACAGGAGTTAGCAAGTTTACTGGTGAGTCTAAGCCTGAAACTTGGCTTGAGGACTACCGAGTGGCGGTTCAGATTGGTGGTGGGAACGACGAGGTGGCCATGAAGCATTTGCCCCTCATGCTGGAAGGTTCTGCCAGGGCATGGTTGACTCAATTACCTCCTAGCAGCATTTACACTTGGGAAGATCTGTCTCGAGTGTTCGTCAGAACGTTTGAAGGAACTTGCAAGCGACCGGCTGGATTGACGGAGCTGCAAGTCTGCGTACAGAAGACCAATGAGACTCTCAGGGAGTATATTCAGAGATGGATCACTTTGCACCATACTGTGGAGAATGTGTCTGATCAT
>NW_021246889.1:0-441 GCF_002162155.2 Triticum dicoccoides | reverse complement strand
GCTTACGCGAGACTGGTTCTATCGACGTGTTTTACACATCGGTGGCTGGCGGGTGTCAGTTTCTCCAACTTTAGTTGAACCGAGTGTGGCTACGCTCGGTCCTTGCGAAGGTTAAAACAGCACCAACTTGACAAACTATCGTTGTGGTTTTGATGCGTAGGTAAGAACGGTTTTTGCTCAGCCCGTAGCAGCCACGTAAAACTTGCAACAACAAAGTAGAGGACGTCTAACTTGTTTTTGCAGGGCATGTTGTGATATGATATGGTCAAGACATGATGCTAAAATTTATTGTATGAGATGATCATGTTTTGTAACCGAGTTATCGGCAACTGGCAGGAGCCATATGGTTGTCGCTTTATTGTAAGCAATGCAATTGCGCTGTAATGCTTTACTTTACCACTAGGCGGTAGTGATAGTCGTGGAAGCATAAGATTGGCGAGA
>NW_021246888.1:0-388 GCF_002162155.2 Triticum dicoccoides | reverse complement strand
AATTAAATTCAAACTTGAGCCATTTTTGAACCCAACCAAAACAACAACAAAATGGATGATATTTTACAAATAGGTATAAGGCATGGAGTAAGATCGTCAGGAAATAAATGAACATTAATGGAGGAGGGAATAATTTCACTTGCAAAAACATGAAGGAAGAAGGAAGGGAGAGGTGATGATACATGGGCATGGCTTGAGAGAGAGAGAGAGAGAGAGAGAGAGAGAGAGAGAGAGAGAGCATGCACACACAACATGAAAGGGACATGTAACATAAGGATGAGTGCAATGCACATGATGCTCATGGCAACAACATGAATGACCAAAAGCAATATGACAAGAGATATGCATGACAATACAATATAACCGATGAAGAACATGATGCAAAAAG
>NW_021246887.1:0-1737 GCF_002162155.2 Triticum dicoccoides | reverse complement strand
ATATTGACGCCGGACTCGTCGAGGCGTGTCCGGGATAGTAGGGCTAGATTTGTGGGCGGCTGTCTAGGCAACCGCACCCCTGCCCGTACTTTGGGGGTCAATTTATGTTCCCTTGTAATGAGATGATGCCCTTTGGACCGGGCATTTTAAGTGTAAGGGATGCGTAGTGCGGTATTGCATTAAAGCGGGTGAAAGCTTCACGTCCCAGTAGCGCTTGATAGCGACTTACGAATGGGGCGATGTGGAATGTTAGCTTTTCGCTTCGGAAGTTGTCGGGTGATCCGAACGTGACTTCTAACGTAAGGGAACCCATACTTGGGGTATCCGAACCTGGCGTTACTCCTTGAAAGGAAGTGTTGCCGAGGTGGATTGCGACTGGGTTTACCCCGAGTTTGCGGACTGTGTCCTGATATAACAGGTTCAAGTCGCTGCCGCCGTCCATAAGGGCGTTTCTAAATTGGAGTCCGTTAATGATTGGATTTAAGACCAAGGCAGTCCAGCCTACGTTCTGGTCTCCTCTGGAGTAATCCAGATGATCAAAGGTGATTGGTTGTAACAACCAGTGGGGTTGCTCCTCCGGGGCTGGCTGTACGATGCGTGTCGTTGTAGGTGCCGTTCTATTCTTCCCCTTCGTCACGTGAAGTAGATTTACTGTCTTGACTTCTTGTGGGAACTTCTTTTGTTCTCCGGTGATCTGCTCGTGGGGTGCATTGTCATCTTCGCTTGGTGTGTTGAGCCCCTTGTGTTCGGCGTTGAGCTTGCCGGACTGCTTAAAGACCCAACAATCTCTGTGGGTATGGTTTGCAGGTCTCCCCGGAGTGCTGTGGATTTGACATATTTTGTCCAAAATTTTGTTAAGGTTGGATAGCTCGTCCCTATCGTCTTTGGGGGGCATCTTTTTCTGATTTTGCCGAGAGCTTTTGAATCCGGCGTTTACTGCCGTGCTCATCGGGCTGTTGTCCTTTATCCGGCGTGGTTCTTTGTTACGGCGCGACTCCCCGTTCCCATCTCTGAGTTCGGACGTATTCGGGTCGCTGGTGCTGCTTCTTGCCAACCAGCTATCCTCTCCTGCACAGAAGCGGGTCATGAGGCTTGTTAACGCAGCCATTGTTCGCGGCTTTTCTTGGCCGAGGTGTCTGGCGAGCCATTCGTCTCAGATGCTATGTTTGAAAGCTGCTAGGGCCTCTGCGTCCGGACAGTCGACTATCTGATTCTTTTTGATAAGGAATCTGTTCCAGAGCTTCCGCGCTGACTCTCCGGGCTGCTGAGTTATATGACTCAGATCATCTGCATCCGGGGGCCGGACATAGGTCCCTTGAAAATTTGCCCGGAAAGCATCCTCAAGCACTGCCCAACTTCCCATGGTGTTTTCGGGAGCCAATGCCGGGCTGGCCCTTTGAGCTTAAGGGGTAAGTATTTTATGGCATGGAGGTCGTCTCCTCTGGCCATGTGTATGTGGAGGATGTAGTCCTCGATCCAGACTCCAGGGTCTGTTGTTCCGTCGTATGGTTTTATGTTTACTGGCTTGAATCCGGCTGGGAATTCATGATCCAGCACCTCATCGGTAAAACATAGGGGGTGTGCGGCGCCCCTGTATTTAGGCGTGCCGCGATTTTCAGGTATTTTTTGCGTTGCATCACTCATTGGAGCTTGCTTTCTTGGCCTATAGATGGATCTGGTAGGGCCAGTTTTCTGATGCGAATTCTTGGACGGATCACGCGCTATATTGAGTGCGGC
>NW_021246886.1:0-393 GCF_002162155.2 Triticum dicoccoides | reverse complement strand
AGTTGCTAGCAACACGGGCTATTTATACTATTTTGTGATATTGGATGATTTTTCTCATTATGTGTGGACATTCCCTCTCCGTCGCAAGTCCGACGCTCTTGCCACACTCACAGCCTTTTATTCATATGTCACCACATAGTTCTGTTGTCCTATTTCTCGCCTTGCAAACTGAAAACGGCAAGGAGGACAACATCGCCGTCCGCAATTTACTTGCGTCCCACGGCACCATCTTTCGCCTCACCTGCCCCTACACATCCCAGCAGAATGGTCGCACCGAGCGCTTCCTTCGCACTCTTAATGACTGTGTCCGCATGTTGCTCTTCCACTCCTACGTGCCTCCTCGGTTCTGGCCGGACGCGCTCGCGACCGCCAGCCTCCTTATTAACATTCGCC
>NW_021246885.1:0-1899 GCF_002162155.2 Triticum dicoccoides | reverse complement strand
ATTTTTTCATAATTTTTGGTGATGGAGAAGTATCCGAAAAATTCACTCGACGCGGATTGCCCTTCGCGCGTCTACGGCTGTGGCCGGCGGCCTCCGGGGGCTAGCATGCCGCCAAATCTTGCGTAGGCGGCCTCTCACAAGTCTGGAAGTGTTGTGGCAGTTGCAAACGCCCGGCACGCGTGTCCGGGGTGTGCCCCCCTCACGGACGGCGCCGCCGCCGGCACTTGGAGAGGGGAAACGGACGCGTGGGGTCTACACGGAGGGGATCTTGCTGTGGGTCTGGCCCGGATGTTGCTCCAAAGTGTTCCTATGGGCTGACCTAACACAACCGGGTGGGGAGGTCCACTGGTCAAAGCCCGTCTGTGCAAAGTCAAAGGGCTAGATCCCGTGGTCAAACGCTACAGGGTTAGGCGGGACAGGGACACTGGGGGTAGCAATGCCATCGGAGCATCACACCGGGCCTTCATACATGCGCGATGGTGTGGTGGCATGTCCGAAGAGGCGGGACGCGTCTCCGGTGCGTGGCCCCCCCTCACGGACGGCGATGACACGGTAGTAGACGTTCTGCGAGAACGATGCGGCGTCAATATTACTAAATACTCGGAGCGCGATAAAATCATGAGTTTTTTTGCACGACGTGGGCACATGTGCTATAGGAACGATGGTATTTTTTCATAATTTTTGGTGATGGAGAAGTATCCGAAAAATTCCCTCTACGCGGATTGCCCTTCGCGCGTCTACGGCTGTGGCCGGCGGCCTCCGGGGGCTAGCATGCCGCCAAATCTTGCGTAGGCGGCCTCTCACAAGTCTGGAAGTGTTGTGGCGGTTGCAAACGCCCGGCACGCGTGTCCGGGGTGTGCCCCCCTCATGGACGGCGCTGCCGCCGGCATCTGGAGGGGGGAAACGGACGCGTGGGGTCTACACGGAGGGGATCTTGCTGTGGGTCTGGCCCGGATGTTGCTCCAAAGTGTTCCTATGGGCTGACCTAACACAACCGGGTGGGGAGGTCCACTGGTCAAAGCCCGTCCGTGCAAAGTCAAAGGGCTAGATCCCGTGGTCAAACGCTACAGGGTTAGGCGGGACGGGGGCACTGGGGGTAGCAATCCCACCGGAGCGTCGCATCGGGCCCTCATACATGCGCGGTGGTGTGGTGGCATGTCCGAAGAGGCGGGACGCGTCTCCGGTGCGTGCCCCCCCCTCACGGACGGCGATGACACGGTAGTAGACGTTCTGCGGTAACGATGCGGCGTCAATATTACTAAATACTCGGAGCGCGATAAAATCATGAGTTTTTTTGCACGACGTGGGCACATGTGCTATAGGAACGATGGTATTTTTTCATAATTTTTGCTGATGGAGAAGTATCCGAAAAATTCCCTCTATGCGGATTGCCCTTCGCGCGTCTACGGCTGTGGTCGGCGGCCTCCGGGGGCTAGCATGCCGCCAAATCTTGCGTAGGCGGCCTCTCACAAGTCTGGAAGTGTTGTGGCGGTTGCAAACGCCCGGCACGTGTGTCCGGGGTGTGCCCCCCTCACGGACGGTGCCGCCGCCGGCACCTGGAGGGGGGAAACGGACGCGTGGGGTCTACACGGAGGGGATCTTGCTGTGGGTCTGGCCCTGATGTTGCTCCAAAGTGTTCCTATGGGCTGACCTAACACAACCGGGTGGGGAGGTCCACTGGTCAAAGCCCGTCCGTGCAAAGTCAAAGGGCTAGATCCCGTGGTCAAACGCTACAGGGTTAGGCGGGACGGGGGCACTGGGGGGTAGCAATGCAACCGGAGCGTCGCACCGGGCCCTCATACATGCGCCGTGGTGTGGTGGCATGTCCGAAGAGGTGGGACGCGTCTCCGGTGCGTGCCCCCCCCCCTCACGGACGGCGATGACACGGTAGTAGACGTT
>NW_021246884.1:0-1010 GCF_002162155.2 Triticum dicoccoides | reverse complement strand
GCCAAAACTGCGAGTGTTGACGAACGACACGTAAGTGCATCTTTGGGTTCGACAACAATGGAAATCGCTTTAGGACCCGAAAACGGTGAGTAGTAGTCCACGAAAGGGACAGAATCGACAAAAACCGCGATTGTTGATGACCGGAACATAAACGCACCAGGGGTTCGTCAATCGTGGAAATCCCTCCGGGACCCGAAACTGCGAGTTATAGTCCACAAAACGGGCCAGAATCGGCCAAAACTGCGAGTGTTGATGAACGACACGTAAGTGCATCTTTGGGTTCAACAACTATGGAAATCGCTTCGGGACCCCAAAAAGGTGAGTAATAGTCCACGAAACGGGTCAGAATTGGCCAGAACTATGAGTGTTGACGACGGGCACGTAAACGCACCCCCGGGATCGTGAATCGTGGAAATCGCTCTGGGACCCCAAAACGGTGAGTAATAGTCCATGAGACGGACCAGAATTGGGCAAAATGGTGAGTGTTGATAACCGACACATAAACGCACCCCGGGGATCGCAAATCGTGTAAATCGCTCTAGGACCACAAAACGGCGAATAATAGCGCACCAAACGGACCAGAATCGGCCAAAACTGCGATTGTTGATGACCGACAAGTAAGCGCACCGTAGGGTTTGTCAATCGTGGAAATCACTTCGGGATGCCAAAACTGTGTAATAGTTCAAAAACGGGCCAAAATCGGCCAAAACTGCGAGTCTTGACGACCAACACGCAAGCACACCTTGGAGTTCGACAAAAATGGAAATCTCTTTGGGACCCCAAAACGGTGAGTAATAGTCCACGAAATGGGTCGGAATCAACAAAACCTGCGAGTGTTGATGACCGACACGTAAACGCACCCAGAGGTTCGTCAATCGTGGAAATCTCTCCGGGACCCCAAAACAGCGAGTAATAGTCCACGAGACGGCCAGAATTAACCAAAATTGTGAGTGTTGATGACCGACACATAAACGCACCCCCGGGGTTCGTCAATCGTGGAAATCACTTCG
>NW_021246883.1:0-415 GCF_002162155.2 Triticum dicoccoides | reverse complement strand
TGCCACCATTGGTCCCGGTTCTGGATTGAACCGGGACTAATGGACTGACCCGGCCTGGACCAATGCCCCCTTTTCTACTAGTGTATGTATGTACTTTGGGTTTAATGTGATGATTAACTTCTATTAATTTGGTCACTTATCTATTCATGATGTACGCAGAGATGAATCGACAATGGATGTACGGTAACAGATGCACCTCCGAGTACATTAAGGGCATGAATAATTTCTCGCAGTGGCTGAGGCAAACAAGAAGATTGGTTTTATGTGTTGTCCATGCCATATATGTGGGAATACGAGGTCTTACTCTGACTCGAAAACCCTTCACACCCACCTTCTTTATAAGGGTTTCAGGCCACACTATAATGTTTGGACCAAGCACGGAGAAAAAAGTGGTTATGATGGAAGACAGTGAAGA
>NW_021246882.1:0-1536 GCF_002162155.2 Triticum dicoccoides | reverse complement strand
CGGGACAAATGAGACTTTTTCCACTAGTGTTGATAGGAAGATAGTATTTGTTTAATGTTATTAATCAATGCTTTTGATCTCACATGACACGCGCACACATATAGCAACACACACCCCGGGCCTAACATGTGCTCTTGTTGCCTAAAAAACATGTGCTTTGTTATTCATCACTCTCACACCATTTATTTATTTTTTGCGTTCTATTTGCTAACACAAGGAGAGGTACGGTTTGGATGTATGCCAGCTCTTACTTGTTCGTCCCCAAACCAGCAAAGTGTCATGCATGATGCCATTACATGCCGGCGCCGTTCGACAGCCCGAAGCAATGCTGCACCGTGTGCATCATCTGAAGACTGCTGCTGTGGAAGCCGAAGATGTCAAAGGCCTTGCCGAAGTCAAAGTTCCTACCCTCTAAGATCACCCAGGACTCTACACAACATAACCTAAAATGTTAGCCATGGTTATTACATCATGCAGTCATACCCTTGCAATACATTGTGCATTACAGTTTGTTAACTAATTACGAAGTATTTCTTTTCTGATGTCTCATATTCTTAAACTAATATCTTGATTATTTTCTTGCATTCTTTGTGCCGGCAACTGGTGAAGGAGTTGAGCAGGTCGATAGAAGCTGATCAAAATTACTATTGGACAATGAAGAGAAAGCACACAATATATAGGCAATGGTGTATGAATTATATGCCAACTGCAAACTGCGAAGTATGTGGCCACATGAACATTTATATCCAATTAACTATATTAAATATCTTCTGTGAACGGTGTTCACTAGTTATAGCAACCATAAATGTGATAACTCTATGCCTATTCTCATTTGATCATTTTAGTTCCTTTTTGCTCCTAGTTTTTTTTATGTAGAACATCACTACTAAGAGTTAATACCTAACTAGGTTCTTAGTTATCTTTTAAAATACAGAAAATATATTTTTCATCCGTCAACTCTCTTGTAAGTATAGAAATTTTCATTCGACTCCAAAACCAGCAAAAGTTAGTCCCTCAGTTTCTCAAACCAGATAACTTCAATCCTTCAACTTCTCAAACCAGATAAGTTTGGTCCCTCTACCACTTTAAGTGGTTTTCGTGTGACGTGGACACGATTTTGACTAAAAACTTAACACATTGTTCGGATTTGATTGCCATGTCACCGTCCACTTCCGCGCCATGTTTAGTGGGGAGCATGATGAGCGCTATCATCGCCGAGTTGGTGTTCACCGTCACGCTGGAGCACCTTGTCACCGACAACCAGGCGTCGGAGATGCACATGCCCTGCTGCATACAAGGCGCCTGTAATGCTCAGCCTTGTGGAGCTGCCAGCAAGCAAGCACGTCGTGCACCTCTACAACGCTGCGCGGAAAGCACGCCCGCGCATACAGCGGTGGCGTCAAGTGCTAAGCCCACTCGGTAGTACTTTCGAGTTCATGCCCATGCTCGTTGCCTTCTCGCCACTTGTCCAAGCGTGCCCACAGATGCCGCCTTCGACCATGACTCATGAACATTGTTCGCCGCATTGGCGACACT
>NW_021246881.1:0-386 GCF_002162155.2 Triticum dicoccoides | reverse complement strand
CAAATTTCAGGCCCTCGATATGTCCTTTTTTAGCAAAGGTCATGCCGGATTTTTCCGTGAATTCTGGCATGACTTGTGCTAGAATATGTAGGAAATATCGAGTGGCCTGGATTTTCTTGAAAAATAATGATCTAATTTAGGTTTTTTAATACATATATTTAATTGTACAAGTTTAATCTTTGAATTATGAACGTAGGAAATGTCGTACTCGGACGACGACAGTCTCCCGGGGGAGTGCAGCTGGTGCCACGACGATTGAGGTATGTGCGACAGGTTCGTTGAGCTGGACGAAGATCGACACTTCAACATTAAGCTCGAGGAGACCTTCGATGTTGAAACGGTACGCAACAACGACAAGTGTTTTTCTGTAATTAAGCATGACTTCA
>NW_021246880.1:0-387 GCF_002162155.2 Triticum dicoccoides | reverse complement strand
GCATGGAGAGAACTTTGGTGATCAGCTTAGCTACGGAGTGAACTAGACTAATTGGTCTGAAATCTGAAATTGTTGCTGCGCCATCCTTTTATGGGAGGCTTGACGTTTGTGCACGCGCTCGATCGCAGCGAGGCCAAGCAATCTCTGCTTGAGGAGTCGCCGGAGATTGAATTCTGGCGTGGAGAGGCTGCGGTATTCTTGGGCTATGTCGAGGCACGGGATGATCTCTGTTGCTATGCAGAATTGAAGCTTAGCATCGCTGAAGAGGGAGGAGCTCCAGATCTTCAAGTCTTTTGCAGTACGCGCCAGCTTGATTGACAGGCACTTGAAAGCACAGTTGCTTTGAAGTGGTCGGTTCCATGCATGATCGACCGTCTCGTGGAAGCA
>NW_021246879.1:0-1577 GCF_002162155.2 Triticum dicoccoides | reverse complement strand
TCATTCTATTTCACTTCCTAGCACTTCCTATCATTTAATATCCATCCCTTTGGTCTTATTGACATAAGAGATGTCATTTATAGTCTATCTCTTTCTATATATGGAAAGTCAAGAAATTCTCATCGAAACATCGAGAAATTGTGCATATAGAAAACTCTAAAGAAAGAAAAAAAGGAGACCCATGCCATGATTTTCAAATCTTTTCTATTTAGTAGTCTAAGTTTCTCGATGAGGATAATTAATTCGGTCGTTGTGGTCGGACTCTATTATGGATTTCTGACTACATTCTCCATAGGTCTCTCTTAGATCTTCTTTCTCCAATCTTGGATTAGGGAAGAAGGAGATATTCGCGACTACTGGCGATTTCATTATGGGGCAGCTCATGATCTTCATATCGATCTATTATCCACCTCTGTATCTATTCTTTCTTAGCTAATCAGGTGGAAGATCTATCCAATTTGGTTATATTATATCATGGACTCGAAAAACGGATCGGGTTTTGCAAAACTCCATAGACATGCAGAAGAGAAATGCTATCCCCACTCCGACCAAGATAGAACTTTTACCAAAAGTTTATTGTGATCTTTTTGTTCAAATAACAATTAAGGTGAAGCAGGGTCAGGAACAATGAATCTCTTTATGATAAACAGATCCATTTTGCAAGTTCGTTATTACGGGTAGTTCCTACAAAGAATCGGACTAATGACGTATACAATGCTTGAATTATCGATGTAGATGCTACATAGTGGGTTCTCATCCTTCAGAGACTACGAGTGTAATAGGAGCATCCGTTGACAAAAGGATCACCCTAAGCTGATCATCTCATGGCTATTGGGAACGAATCAAATCAGATGGTTCTATTTCTCAACCTTTCTGACTTGCTCCTACGGAACCAAGGTCGAAAGGATTGAAAAAGTCAGTCATTCACAACCACTGATGAAGGATTCCTCGAAAAGTTAAGGATTAGTAGTTCTTTTTTGAAATCGATTTCGAAAAAGAATGGATTATTATGGATAGTCAAATAATGGGAAAAATTGGATTCAATTGTCAACTGGTCCTATCGAAAGTACTTGTTCTGATTTTACATATTGATCATTTTGCACTAGAATCAAGCTTTTTGAGGGAATATTCACACTATATAGAATATCTTGACTCTGAATAGTTACATGCAAGTCTATATAACATAGAAAAGCAGGCTGCCCATGACGGGTACGTGTGGGGTGAACCAAATTCTCATTGAATTTTATTTTTCCATTCGAAGGGGATCGTACAAGGTCGGCAGTACCCCCTGTGAATACTCCGCCAGTATGAAAAGTTCTTAATGTTAGTTGAGTCCCTGGCTCCCCAATTGATTGACCTGCAATAATACCTACGGCTTCTCCCAATTCGACCAGATCACTATGAGTAGGACTCCGGCCATAGCATAATTGATAGATCCAAGAAGTGCTTCGGCAAGTAAAGGGGGTTCTAATATATATTGGTTGTGCTCGAAATGGTTGTGCTCGAAAGGCAGTTATGAATCGATTGACTAATCCAATTCCAATATCTTGATTTCGCGCGGCAATGCATCGTGAACC
>NW_021246878.1:0-815 GCF_002162155.2 Triticum dicoccoides | reverse complement strand
AAAAAAATACTGTCCACATACAGTAACTTCAAGTTGAGATGGGCCTCGTGGTTTAGCTGAGTTTCCTTCCTGTGTACAGGATTTGGGTTGTGCATCTTTGGCTACGTGACTTCCATTAGCAGAGATTAGTACAGTACTCTCTGTCTCAAATTACTTGTCACTCAAATTATAGTTCTACATACATACATACATTTCTATTTATTTTCGCAACAAGTAATTTGGTACGGTGGGAGTAGTTTCCAGATGAACCGTAATGGGGCTGCTAGGCTAGATGGCTTTTTCGTAGAATTTTAGAAACTCTATTGGCATTTTGTTGGTGATGATATCTTATTCATGTTTAATGAATTTTATCACGAGAGGAAATAATCGACTACAATAACCGTCCGATCCTGAAAAGGCACTCACGTCACTCTCTACGGAGGGCGGCACAAACGACCCCAACCACTGTTGCCCAGTCCATTCCCTCCTCTCACCGGACATGGCCGCTGCCAGATGAAGACATCGGGCGAAGCCTGCCTCGGCGAACGGCGGTGGTAGAGCAACCCCCTTCTCGTGTGGCCTGTCGCCCTCGCCGACATAGCATACTCACAAAACGATAGCTAAAGCCGGGGCGACGGATCTAGTGGCGACCTCCCTCGGCGGCAGGCGAGGAGGTTCAGCGTGATAGTTCAAGGGGCGGCCCGACATGCGAGAAATTTGAGCTCGGTGCCCGGTTCTGGTGGTCATGTCGGCAGCTCGTCATGCTCAGAGCACGGTTAATAATATAGCCGGCCGGTGGCTATAACATGTTGCCATGTCATCTATATATAGTCAAG
>NW_021246877.1:0-826 GCF_002162155.2 Triticum dicoccoides | reverse complement strand
CAGCCTACGACGACGTGGCGTCTTCCCGCGGCCCCCTCGGAGCAGCGCGCCGCCTTCTTGCTCCAGGCGACCTCCTACGGCCCCATGTTGATCGGGTGGTCCTCGCCGCCGTCGCGGCGGCTGTCGAGCAGCTCCACGGGGCGGAGGCCGCGCTACATACCGGCGGCGACCTGGCTCTGCCACGCACCGTGCTGCCCCAGAGCTTTGACTCCGTCACCCGCACAACCGCGATCGCGGCGTGCCCCGGCGCCAAGGGGCCGAGGGAGCACGGCGACGCGTGGAGGGCCGTGGCACGCGCCGTCCCCACTATGCTACTACAGGCGTGCGCCCTCCTCCCCAAGCCCGAGGTTGCGCACGCCAAGCTCGGCCACTGCGCCAACGCTCTCAAGACGTCCACGTCCGAGAGGGCGGTGGCCCTTGCATTCGACGCGGTACACACCGCGTTATCGCGCGTCCTCGCCTCCCCGGGCGGCTCGGGGCCGGGCGCGATGGAGCGATGAAGCGGGCCGCGACCGCAGCGGCGGGGCCGGCTGAGGCACGACGGTGGCTCCGGCAAGGGCGGAGCGGCTGCTCTTGGCGGGACGGGCGCGGCGTGGGCGTGGCCGGAGCGGCGCGGACGTGGCCTGGGCAGCGTGCGCGGTCTGGGCAGGTGTGCACGTGGGGGGACGACGACCGGAGAAAAACTCACCCCAAAGCAAGACTTCCGCCGGGGCCTCCCTAGGTGGCCGAAAAAACATCTCCTGGGGCAACAACGGTTGGAGATGCTCTAATATCTAAATCGGTAGTGGACGTAGAATCTTAGCTCCGACGTGCCACAGTTTAACGA
>NW_021246876.1:0-397 GCF_002162155.2 Triticum dicoccoides | reverse complement strand
GTTGTTGCCCCAGGAGATGTTTTTTCGGCCACCTAGGGAGGCCCCGGCGGAAGTCTTGCTTTGGGGTGAGTTTTTCTCCGGTCGTCGTCCCCCCACGTGCACACCTGCCCAGACCGCGCACGCTGCCCAGGCCACGTCCGCGCCGCTCCGGCCACGCCCACGCCGCGCCCGTCCCGCCAAGAGCAGCCGCTCCGCCCTTGCCGGAGCCACCGTCGTGCCTCAGCCGGCCCCGCCGCTGCGGTCGCGGCCCGCTTCATCGCTCCATCGCGCCCGGCCCCGAGCCGCCCGGGGAGGCGAGGACGCGCGATAACGCGGTGTGTACCGCGTCGAATGCAAGGGCCACCGCCCTCTCGGACGTGGACGTCTTGAGAGCGTTGGCGCAGTGGCCGAGCTTGGC
>NW_021246875.1:40822-80652 GCF_002162155.2 Triticum dicoccoides | reverse complement strand
ATCAATGTCTTACAAGTTCTTACCATGCAGCAGGCGGTGATCGGCAACCAGCGGTGTCAAGTAACTCCGAATATTGAGTAAAGCGATTGCCAGGGGAGCGTACGTATACACGGTGTAGAAATATGTGGAGCTGGGTTGGCTATATATGGTAGCAAAAGATTAGCAATAATCAATTCAAAGATGCAATGTTGAATAAACGCTCAACGACGGTACTGTGCTGGTCCTAGGCTAGAACGGACTAGAGACGCGAGCCTAGAACACTAATGAGGTCACGGCGTAGCACAACTAGCATCAATGAAGGATACTAAGTAGCTCTGGACAGCAAGATATAAGTGAAGATCACAACGGCAGTAAAGATAATGATGAAAAACAACTGCCAAACAGGATATACAACAACTCTCTCTCCAACTTTCCTCTTAAAAAGTTTGAGCCAATTTTCTGATAAATTCTTTCAAAGAATGCTACTAACTCAAGCTTTCCAATGCAAAAAGAATCACTCAATTCCGAGTTGATATGAGGAGTCAAAGAATTCTAAAACTGGCCTGAAAAATTGGAACAAGCTGTGTTCACGAACTTCAGAGGGCAAAAAGACCTATTTAGAAGCCGATTTTGAGGTGTCAAATATTAAACTCGCTTCTACAACTATTTAGATGCGGCTCGTCGCTAGCTTCAATTTGAGTACTCACGGAGCCAAAACGGACTTCGTATGAGGAAGATACACCTGTTTTACTGAACAGTGCGCAAAACAGATTCCAATCCGAATTCAGGTACGAGATTGATTCTAGATAGATCCGATTTTTTTCTTCTCTCTTTTTTTTTCTCACGCTTTTTTTTTCTTTTTCTTCTCTCTCTTTTTCTTTTTTTTCCTCTTTTTTTCCTCTATCTTTTTTTTCTCCCTCTTTCCAAGACAAACTAGATAAGATGCAGATTGGATCAGGCGAAGATGTGAATGACCTCAACTATGATTATGACAATGAACAGTGCGTAGCACGTGGTGGAAATTAATGGATGGGATGGTGGACAGCGGAAGGGATAATGATGCAGCGGCGACGTGACTAATGTGAACAGAACTCGAAACTCTAAATGACCTAGACACTAAGACCAGCAACTCGACACGACGATGCAACCGATAATTCAACTATGCAAACAATGAAAAGAAAATTGCAAAGGCTCAGACTGGCTTGGACAAAGGATGAATAGATCTAACTCTTTTTTGTGGATTTTTCTTGGACAATAGGTAAGAAAATAAATCTAATCTAGGAAAACTAGAAATTCTCACCGAGCAACCTGAAAACTGATACCACTTGATAGAGGCGAGGGTGTCCCGATCTTTCGATGAGATGATAACTATCGATTTGGTGGAGACGACTTTGACGATCCGACTACAAACGTGCACGACGTTGCGCCTTAGCAATCGCAAAACCAATCTCCTGAGGTTACTGACGATGCCGGAAGCACGGTCAGCCTGACCACGAAGGTCTATTCCTGCAAGCAAATCGAAGAACGAGCAAGAATATGACAAAGCAATCTGAATATCGCAAATATATATGAAGTATTGATAATGGTGGGGATCCGGAAGCGGTCTTGGTCTGGTCGTTGGACACAAACGAAGTACACGAAGTTGCAATGGCTAACTTTTAACTAAACAAATCCCCAGGAAAAGCTACTAGATGGATCTACTTATATAGGAGCAAGGGGTGGCGGCCAAGGAGGTGGGAGGACGTCCCAAGGCAGCCTAAAACTAAATCTAGGTCGTACAAGGCCAATGGGCCCAAGTGGAGGTGATGTAACACCTTTGGACTTGTAGTTTGACTCGGATTCTGCTGCAGCATCAGATTGTTTCGTCCACAACTTAATGCTCCGGACGAATTTGAAGCTGATTCCAATTGGGTTGGAAAGTGCACGAAATCTAGTTTCCAACAAAAAAAGAATCACCCAATTCGGAGTCCGTATGAAAAACTTGTGTGCGTTTTGAGTCAGGTATGTCTGTGCAGTCCGAATCTGAATCCAGAACGTGAGAGACTTGGACTCTATCTTCTCTTGGGCCAAAAGTGACGTGAGAGAACTTTTTGGACAGCAAATAAACATCTCTTTCTTCCTTATCTTCACATGTGGATTGTACAAATGTCCCATACACCTGCAATTAGACAAAACACAAAAGTGTGTGAAGTATTTTTGTTCTGGATAACATAAATAGATTATTGAATAGTTTGCACTAGAAATCACCTGACAAATATGCATATATGCAATATTTTTGGTCATATCCAAGGTAGTCATGTCCTCATCATTTTCTTGGCTATGTTGTTACTCCACAGGGAATTGAAGTTGATAAAGCCAAGATTGAAGCTATTGAGAGTTGGCCGCAACCCAAAACGGTCACACAAGTGAGTTTTCTTGGCCTCGCTGGATTCTATAGGCGTTTTGTGAGAGATTTCAGCACCATTGCTGCACCTCTCAATGAGCTTACAAAGAAAGATGTGCCTTTCTTTGGGGTACCGCACAGGAAGAAGCCTTCTCGGTATTGAAAGATAAGTTGACACATGCTCCTTTACTCCAACTTCCTGATTTTAATAAGACTTTTGAGCTTGAATGTGATGCTAGTGGAATTGGATTAGGCGGTGTGTTATTACAAGATGGCAAACCTGTTGCATACTTTTATGAAAAATTGAGTGGGCCTAGTCTGAATTTTTCTACTTATGATAAAGAATTATATGCTCTTGTTCGGAATTTAGAAACATGGCAACATTATTTATGGCCCAAAGAATTTGTTATACATTCTGATCATGAATCTTTGAAACATATTAAAAGTCAAGCTAAACTGAATCGTAGACATGCTAAATGGGTTGAATTCATTGAGACTTTTCCTTATGTCATTAAACACAAGAAGGGAAAAGAAAATGTTATTGCTGATGCATTGTCTCGCCGCTATACTATGCTTTCACAACTTGACTTCAAAATATTTGGTTTGGAGACCATCAAAGATCAATATGTGCATGATGCTGATTTTAAAGATGTAATGCAGAATTGTAAAGAAGGAAGAATGTGGAACAAGTTTGTCGTTAACGATGGATTTGTGTTTCGTGCTAACAAGCTATGCATTCCAGCTAGCTCCGTTCGTCTTTTGTTGTTGCAGGAGGCACATGGAGGAGGATTAATGGGACACTTTGGCGTGAAGAAGATGGAGGACGTACTTGCTACACATTTCTTTTGGCCAAAGATGAGACGGGATGTTGAGCGTTTTATTGCTCGATGCACTACATGTCAAAAAGCTAAGTCACGACTCAATCCTCATGGTTTATATATGCCTTTGCCTGTACCTAGTGTTCCTTGGGAGGATATATCTATGGACTTTGTTTTAGGTTTACCTCGAACAAAGAAGGGGAGGGATAGCATATTTCTTGTCGTGGATAGATTCTCGAAAATGGCACACTTTATACCATGTCATAAAAGCGATGATGCTGTTAATGTTGCTGATTTGTTCTTTTGTGAAATTATTCGCTTGCATGGTGTGCCAAATACTATGGTTTCAGATCGTGATACTAAATTTCTTAGCCACTTTTGGAGATGTTTATGGGTTAAGTTGGGGACTAAACTGCTTTTTAGTACTACTTGTCACCCCCAAACTGATGGACAAACTGAAGTAGTCAATAGAACGTTGTCTACTATGCTTAGGGCTGTTTGAAGAATAATAAGAAAATGTGGGAGGAATGCTTGCCTCATATTGAATTTGCTAATAACCATTCATTGCATTCTACTACTAAGATGTGCCCTTTTGAAGTTGTGTATGGTTTCCTACCTCGTGCACCTATTGATTTGTTGCCTCTTCCATCTTCGGAGAAGGTTAATTTTGATGCTAAACAACGTGCTGAATTGATTTTAAAAATGCATGAGTTAACTAAGGAAAACATTGAGCGTATGAATGCTAAATATAAACTTGCTGGAGATAAGGGTAGAAAACATGTTGTGTTTGCACCTGGAGATCTTGTTTGGTTACATTTGCGTAAGGATAGATTTCCTGATTTGCGCAAATCAAAGCTAATGCCACGTGCTGATGGTCCCTTTAAGGTGTTAGAGAAAATAAATGATAATGCATATAAACTTGAGCTGCCTGCAGATTTTGGGGTTAGTCCCTCTTTTAACATTGCAGATTTGAATCCTTATTTGGGTGAGGAAGATGAGTTTCTGTCGAGGACGACTTCATTTCAAGAAGGGGAGGATGATGAGGACATCAATACCATTGTTACACCCACAGCCCCTACTGCTACATATACGGGACCAATTACTAGAGCTCGCGCACGCCAATTAAATTATCAGGTACTTTCGTTTCTTGGTAATGATTCTAATGTTCATGAGAATATGATGCTGCCTAAATTGGATACATTTGTTTTGCTTACAAATGAAGGGCCTAGCTTGGAGAAGGATGAACATTGGAGCAAGAACAAGCATGGAGATGATGCCATGCGCAAGGGGAACAAGAACGGAGTTACAAGTGATGATTTCAGGACTTTGAAGCCACCATAATGGGTGCATGAAGCCTTAGACGAAATATACAAGATGCCACTTCATAAATTTCGTCCCGAGGCTATTATAGGTGCTGCGTCACCTTTTTATTGGGCCAGGCCCATGTAATTTCGAAATACATAGGTATAGGCTATTTTTAGAGTCCGTATGTGTGGGGAAACAAGAGATAGGGTTGATTTCGGACCCCTCCACCAAGGGCCACGAAATTCCCCCTCTCTTCCTCCATATATACAGCCCTTAGGGCACCGTTTAGACTTTGGGTTTTGTTTAGATTAAAAGTTCGCCATAGCTGCAACTTCGCGTACTTCGTTTGTGTTCAACGACCAGACAAAGGCGTCACAGAACCCCACCTTGATCAATAAAGCTTTCATCTTATATTCGCAATATCCAGATTGCAATCTCAGTTTCTTGCTTGTTCTTCGTTTGCTCACAGGAAACAGACCCTCGTGGTCAGGTTGATCGTGCTCCGGCGTGGTCAATAACCTCTCGGAGTTGGTTTAGCGATTGCTAAGGCGCGACGTCCTCGCACGTTCGTAGTCGGATCGTCAAAGTCGACTGCCACCAAAGCGATATCCATCATCTCATCGAAAGACGGGACACCTTTGCCTCTATCAGTTCATGATGAGGACATCAATACCATTGTTACACCTACAGCCCCTACTGCTACATATATGGGACCAATTACTAGAGCTCGCGCACGCCTATTAAATTATCAGGTACTTTCGTTTCTTGGTAATGATTCTAATGTTCATGAGAATATGATGCTGCCTAAATTGGATACATTTGTTTTGCTTACAAATGAAGGGCCTAGCTTGGAGAAGGATGAACATTGGAGCAAGAACAAGCATGGAGATGATGCCATGCGCAAGGGGAACAAGAACGGAGTTACAAGTGATGATTTCAGGACTTTGAAGCCACCATAATGGGTGCATGAAGCCTTGGACGAAATATACAAGATGCCACTTCATAAATTTCGTCCCGAGGCTATTATAGGTGCTGCGTCACCTTTTTATTGGGCCAGGCCCATGTAATTTCGAAATACATAAGTATAGGCTATTTTTCGAGTCCGTATGTGTGGGGAAACAAGAGATAGGGTTGATTTCGGACCCCTCCACCAAGGGCCACGAAATTCCCCCTCTCTTCCTCCATATATACAACCCTTAGGGCACCGTTTAGACTTTGGGTTTTGTTTAGATTAAAAGTTCGCCATAGCTGCAACTTCGCGTACTTCGTTTGTGTTCAACGACCAGACAAAGGCGTCACAGAACCCCACCTTGATCAATAAAGCTTTCATCTTATATTCGCAATATCCAGATTGCAATCTCAGTTTCTTGCTTGTTCTTCGTTTGCTCGCAGGAAACAGACCCTCGTGGTCAGGTTGATCGTGCTCCGGCGTGGTCAATAACCTCTCGGAGTTGGTTTAGCGATTGCTAAGGCGCGACGTCCTCGCACGTTCGTAGTCGGATCGTCAAAGTCGACTTCCGCCAAAGCGAAATCCACCATCTCATCGAAAGACGGGACACCTTTGCCTCTATCAGATGGTGCATTCAAATTGACAAGGCATTCATCATTCTCATGTAGAGATGGAAGATCAGTACCTTTGTCATTACCTCTTATGATCAACTCAGATGATGTAGCCACTCTCGGGGGCGATGTGTCACATGGTGGAGGTGATGTAGTCCTGACAACAACGGATGTGGTTGTCATAGTATGCCTAGTAGTTGAAGGAACAATCATATCAACTCTTGGAATGTGCACCGTGCGCTTGTTCTCCTCGTGGCCAACACGTCGTTTTATTTCCTGTTCAGCTTTGCAAGCAAGATGAAACAAATGGTCCATAGGATAACACTCTTCATGAATTAGTATCTCTTGAATATCACGGTTTAATCCTCCCCAAAATCTATCCATAAAATCATCTTCACTTTCTTCTAAAGAGGAATGCAACAAGGTAGTTTGTAAATCATCATAATATTTTGTTACAGTTTCACTACCTTGTTTTAAGTGTTGCAACTTCTTAATCATGTCACGAGTATAATAAACAGGGACGAAAGTATGTCGCATGGCAAGTTTCAAATCATCCCAAGTAGTAGGTATATAATCAGGGTGTAACCGACAATATTCACTCCACCAAACCAAAGCATAACCAGTGAAAGAACCAACCGCAACCTTAACCTTTTTATGTTCATTGAAATTATGGGAAGCAAATATATTTTTTATGTCGAACTCCCATTCAATATATAAAGCAGGTTTAAAACGGCCATTAAATGGTGGTATAGATACATTAACCTGATCATGTGATGAGGACATCAATACAATTGTTACACCCACAGCCCCTGCTGCTATACATACTGGACCAATTACTAGAGCTCGTGCACGCCAACTAAATTACCAGGTACTTTCGTTTCTTGGTAATGATTCTAATGTTCATGAGAATATGATGCTGCCTAAATTGGATACATTTGTTTTGCTTACAAATGAAGGGCCTAGCTTGGAGAAGGATGAACATTGGAGCAAGAACAAGCATGGAGATGATGGCATGCGCAAGGGGAACAAGAACGGAGTTACAAGTGATGATTTCAGGACTTTGAAGCCACCATAATGGGTGCATGAAGCCTTGGACGAAATATACAAGATGCCACTTCGTAAATTTCGTCCCGAGGCTATTTTAGGTGCTGCGTCACCTTATTATTGGGCCAGGCCCATGTAATTTCGAAATACATAAGTATAGGCTATTTTTAGAGTCCGTATGTGTGGGGAAACAAGAGATAGGGATGATTTCGGACTCCTCCACCAAGGGCCACGAAATTCCCCCCTCTTCCTCCATATATACAGCCCTTAGGGCATCGTTTAGACTTTGGGTTTTGTTTAGATTAAAAGTTCGCCATAGCTGCAACTTCGCGTACTTCGTTTGTGTTCAACGACCAGACAAAGGCGTCACAGAACCCCACCTTGATCAATAAAGCTTTCATCTTATATTCGCAATATCCAGATTGCAATCTTAGTTTCTTGCTTGTTCTTCGTTTGCTCGCAGGAAACAGACCCTCGTGGTCAGGTTGATCGTGCTCCGGCGTGGTCAATAACCTCTCAGAGTTGGTTTAGCGATTGCTAAGGCGCGACGTCCTCGCACGTTCGTAGTCGGATCGTCAAAGTCGACTTCCACCAAAGCGATATCCATCATCTCATCGAAAGACGGGACACCTTTGCCTCTATCACAATCGGTCGACTGGCCGAACTTCATTTTTCTTGGTCTATGGAGCTGAAGCTGCTCTACCGAGTGACTTGCTTCATAATGCACCATGAGTCGAGCTCTTCTCTGAAGATGAAGCAGAGCAAGCTCGGCAGGACGCAGTCGACCTCCTAGAGGAGGAAAGAGAGATGGCCTTGATCCGGTTGACCATTTATCAGCAAGACTTGCGTCGATTCCACGCTAGAAATGTGAAAGGTCAAACCTTTCAAGAGGGATACTTGGTTCTTCGAGTGGATCAGCAGAAACCACACAAGCTCGCTCCTGCTGGGGAAGGCCCCTTCATTGTCACCAGAGTGCTCCACAATGGAGCATACCACCTTTACAATATTGAGCATAAGAAGGACGAGCCACAGGCTTGGAATGCGGAGTTGCTCCGCCCCTTTTACACTGAAGTACTCATTCGAATAAAATGTAATAAGAAATACCTTTGTAATTTTCTTATGAAAGACAAGAGCTTTACAGTCCTCTTAAACGATTGTTGTTGCTTTTATTTGCGTCTGAAATCCCCCAGTGGGTGACTTAGCTACGAATCCGTTTCGCCTAAGTTTAAAAGAAAATCCTACCTAGTGGTGAGCAAGCCTCCCACTTGGAGGCTTAGCTGCGAATCCGTTTCGCCTAAGTTTGTAAAATCCTACCGAGTGGGGAGCAAGCCTCCCACTTGGGGCTTAGCTGCAGTCCAGTACTCGCATAAGTTTAAAAAATCCTACCGAGTGGCAAGCAACCCTCCCACTCAGGGGCTTAGCTGCGGTCCAGTAATCGCCTAAGTTTAAAAATGTAGAGATGGAAGATCAGTACCTTTGTCATTACCTCTTATGATCAACTCAGATGATGTAGCCACTCTCGGGGGCGATGTGTCACATGGTGGAGGTGATGTAGTCCTGACAACAACGGATGTGGTTGTCATAGTATGCCTAGTAGTTGAAGGAACAATCATATCAACTCTTGGAATGTGCACCGTGCGCTTGTTCTCCTCGTGGCCAACACGTCGTTTTATTTCCTGTTCAGCTTTGCAAGCAAGATGAAACAAATGGTCCATAGGATAACACTCTTCATGAATTAGTATCTCTTGAATATCACGGTTTAATCCTCCCCAAAATCTATCCATAAAATCATCTTCACTTTCTTCTAAAGAGGAATGCAACAAGGTAGTTTGTAAATCATCATAATATTTTGTTACAGTTTCACTACCTTGTTTTAAGTGTTGCAACTTCTTAATCATGTCACGAGTATAATAAGCAGGGACGAAAGTATGTCGCATGGCAAGTTTCAAATCATCCCAAGTAGTAGGTATATAATCAGGGTGTAACCGACAATATTCACTCCACCAAACCAAAGCATAACCAGTGAAAGAACCAACCGCAACCTTAACTGATAGAGGCAAAGGTGTCCCGTCTTTCGATGAGATGGTGGATTTCGCTTTGGTGGAAGTCGACTTTGACGATCCGACTACGAACGTGCGAGGACGTCGCGCCTTAGCAATCGCTAAACCAACTCCGAGAGGTTATTGACCACGCCGGAGCACGATCAACCTGACCACGAGGGTCTGTTTCCTGCGAGCAAACGAAGAACAAGCAAGAAACTAAGATTGCAATCTGGATATTGCGAATATAAGATGAAAGCTTTATTGATCAAGGTGGGGTTCTGTGACGCCTTTGTCTGGTCGTTGAACACAAACGAAGTACGCGAAGTTGCAGCTATGGCGAACTTTTAATCTAAACAAAACCCAAAGTCTAAACGATGCCCTAAGGGCTGTATATATGGAGGAAGAGGGGGGGAATTTCGTGGCCCTTGGTGGAGGGGTCCGAAATCAACCCTATCTCTTGTTTCCCCACACATACGGACTCTAAAAATAACCTATACTTATGTATTTCGAAATTACATGGGCCTGGCCCAATAATAAGGTGACGCAGCACCTAAAATAGCCTCGGGACGAAATTTATGAAGTGACATCTTGTATATTTCGTCCAAGGCTTCATGCACCCATTATGGTGGCTTCAAAGTCCTGAAATCATCACTTGTAACTCCGTTCTTGTTCCCCTTGCGCATGCCATCATCTCCATGCTTGTTCTTGCTCCAATGTTCATCCTTCTCCAAGCTAGGCCCTTCATTTGTAAGCAAAACAAATGTATCCAATTTAGGCAGCATCATATTCTCATGAACATTAGAATCATTACCAAGAAACGAAAGTACCTGGTAATTTAGTTGGCGTGCGCGAGCTCTAGTAATTGGTCCAGTATGTATAGCAGCAGGGCCTGTGGGTGTAACAATGGTATTGATGTCCTCATCACATAGGATAACACTCTTCATGAATTAGTATCTCTTGAATATCACGGTTTAATCCTCCCCAAAATCTATCCATAAAATCATCTTCACTTTCTTCTAAAGAGGAATGCAACAAGGTAGTTTGTAAATCATCATAATATTTTGTTACAGTTTCACTACCTTGTTTTAAGTGTTGCAACTTCTTAATCATGTCACGAGTATAATAAGCAGGGACGAAAGTATGTCGCATGGCAAGTTTCAAATCATCCCAAGTAGTAGGTATATAATCAGGGTGTAACCGACAATATTCACTCCACCAAACCAAAGCATAACCAGTGAAAGAACCAACCACAACCTTAACCTTTTTATGTTCATCGAAATTATGGGAAGCAAATATATTTTTTATGTCGAACTCCCATTCAATATATAAAGCAGGTTTAAGACGGCCATTAAATGGTGGTATAGATACATTAACCTGATCATGTGCATTTGGATGTTTGTGCACCTCTCGTGATGGTTGTGGTATTTGCAAAGGTGGTGGCACGTCTCCCGCGATCGACAAAGCCCATGAATTGACTCTGGATCCTGTCATGATTAGTAGAACAAGAAACAAAACCCAAAAATAATGTTCCCATAACTACTAGGATGTGGTGGTAAAACACTCACAGTAAAGCAAATATCAATGTCTTACAAGTTCTTACCATGCAGCAGGCGGTGATCGGCAACCAGCGGTGTCAAGTAACTCCGAATATTGAGTAAAGCGATTGCCAGGGGAGCGTACGTATACACGGTGTAGAAATATGTGGAGCTGGGTTGGCTATATATGGTAGCAAAAGATTAGCAATAATCAATTCAAAGATGCAATGTTGAATAAACGCTCAACGACGGTACTGTGCTAGTCCTAGGCTAGACCGGACTAGAGATGCGAGCCTAGAACACTAATGAGGTCACGGCGTAGCACAACTAGCATCAATGAAGGATACTAAGTAGCTCTTGACAGTAAGATATAAGTGAAGATCACAACAGCAGTGAAGATAATGAGGTGAAACAACAGCCAAGCAGGATATATCAACAACTTTGTCTCCAACTTTCCTCTGAAAAAGTTTGTGCCGATTTTTTTGTTTTTTTTTCTTCTCTCTTTTTTTTCCTCACACTTTTTTTCTTTCTCTCCTTTTTTTTTCTCTGACTTTTTTTTCCTTTTTTTTCTCTCGTTTTTTTTCTCTCTTTTTTTCTCCCTCTTTCCAAAACAAACTAGATAAGATGCAGATTGGATCAGGCAAAGATGTGAATGACCTCAACTATGATTATGACAATGAACAGTGCGTAGCACGTGGTGGAAATTAATGGATGGGATGGTGGACAGCGGAAGGGATAATGATGCAGCGGCGACGTGACTAATGTGAACAGAACTCGAAACTCTAAACGAACTAGACACTAAGACCAGCAACTCGACACGACGATGCAATCGATAATTCAACTATGCAATCAATGAAAAGAAAATTGCAAAGGCTCAGACTGGCTTGGACCAAGGATGAATAGATCTAACTCTTTTTTGTGGCTTTTTCTTGGACAATAGGTAAGAAAGTAAATCTAATCTAGGAAAACTGGAAATTCTCACCGAGCAACCTGAAAACTGATACCACTTGATAGAGGCGAGGGTGTCCCGATCTTTCGATGAGATGATAACTATCGATTTGGTGGAGACGACTTTGACGATCCGACTACAAACGTGCACGACGTTGCGCCTTAGCAATCGCTAAACCAATCTCCTAAGGTTACTGACGATGCCGGAAGCACGGTCAGCCTGACCACGAAGGTCTATTCCTGCAAGCAATCGAAGAACGAGCAAGAATATGATAAAGCAATCTGAATATTGCAAATATATATGAGGTATTGATAATGGTGGGGATCCGTAAGCGGTCTTGGTCTGGTCGTTGGACACAAACGAAGTACACGAAGTTGCAATGGCTAACTTTTAACTAAACAAATCCCCAGGAAAAGCTACTAGATGGATCTACTTATATAGGAGCAAGGGGTGGCGGCCAAGGAGGTGGGAGGACGTCCCAAGGCAGCCTAAAACTAAATCTAGGTCGTACAAGGCCAATGGGCCCAAGTGGAGGTGATGTAACACCTTTGGACTTGTAGTTTGACTCGGATTCTGCTGCAGCATCAGATTGTTTCGTCCACAACTCAACGCTCCGGATGAATTTGAAGGTGATTCCAATTGGGTTGGAAAGTGCACGAAATCTAGTTTCCAACAAAAAAAGAATCATCCAATTCGGAGTCCGTATGAAAAACTTGTGTGCGTTTTGAGTCAGGTGTGTCTGTGCAGTCCGAATCTGAATCCAGAACGTGAGAGACTTGGACTCTATCTTCTCTTGGGCCAAAAGTGACGTGAGAGAACTTTTTGGACAGCAAATAAACATATCTTTCTTCCTTATCTTCATATGTGGATTGTACAGATGTCCCATACACCTGCAATTAGACAAAACACAAAAGTGTGTGAAGTATTTTTGTTCTGGATAACATAAATAGATTATTGAATAGTTTGCACTAGAAATCACCTGACAAATATGCATATATGCAATATTTTTGGTCATATCCAAGGTAGTCATGTCCTCATCATGACTGTTACATGATGAATCGCATCCGGCATAATTCTCTATCATCGATCCATTGCCTACGAGCTTTCCATATATTGTTCTTCGCTTATTTACTTTTCCGTTGCTATTGCTATCATCACTACAAAATACCAAAAACATTACTTTTGCTACCGTTACCTTTACTATCATATTACTTTGCTACTAAACACTTTGATGCAGATATTAAGTTTCCAGGTGTGGTTGAATTGACAACTCAGCTGCTAATACTTGAGAATATTCTTTGGCTCCCCTTGTGTCGAATCAATAAATTTGGGTTGAATACTCTACCCTCGAAAACTGTTGCGATCCCCTATACTTGTGGGTTATCAAGACTATTTTCTGGCGCCGTTGCCGGGGAGCATAGCTCTATTCTTTGAGTCACTTGGGATTTATATCTGCTTATCATTATGAAGAACTTGAGAGATCCAAAAACCAAGATTTATCCCTCAACTACGAGGGGAGGTAAGGAATCGCCATCTAGCTCTGTACTTGATTCACCTTCTGTTTTGAGTAAGCTTGCGACACCTAAACCTGCTTCTACTATTTGTTCTGATATGTCGCATATTATTGATGATGCCACTTCTGATATGCATGATACTTATGATGAAACTACTTGTATGCTTGATACTACTGTGCCACTTGGTGAATTTCTTGATGAACAACTTGCTAGGGTTAGAGAGAATGAAAATAATGAATCTGATAATATTGATGAAAGTGAGGATGAAGACTCTCCCTCTAATGAATATGAATCACCTGTTATTCCTGAGGGTTATGTTTTTGAAAAAGAAGCTGCTTTAGCTATTTTAGCTTGCAAAGATGATAGAGGCAAAGGTGTCCCGTCTTTCGATGAGATGGTGGATTTCGCTTTGGTGGAAGTCGACTTTGACGATCCGACTACGAACGTGCGAGGACGTCGCGCCTTAGCAATCGCTAAACCAACTCCGAGAGGTTATTGACCACGCCGGAGCACGATCAACCTGACCACGAGGGTCTGTTTCCTGCGAGCAAACAAAGAACAAGCAAGAAACTAAGATTGCAATCTGGATATTACGAATATAAGATGAAAGCTTTATTGATCAAGGTGGGGTTCTGTGACGCCTTTGTCTGGTCGTTGAACACAAACGAAGTACGCGAAGTTGCAGCTATGGCGAACTTTTAATCTAAACAAAACCCAAAGTCTAAACGATGCCCTAAGGGCTGTATATATGGAGGAAGAGGGGGGAATTTCGTGGCCCTTGGTGGAGGTGTCCGAAATCAACCCTATCTCTTGTTTCCCCACACATACGAACTCTAAAAATAGCCTATACTTATGTATTTCGAAATTACATGGGCCTGGCCCAATAATAAGGTGACGCAGCACCTAAAATAGCCTCGGGACGAAATTTATGAAGTGGCAACTTGTATATTTCGTCCAAGGCTTCATGCACCCATTATGATGGCTTCAAAGTCCTGAAATCATCACTTGTAACTCCGTTCTTGTTCCCCTTGCGCATGTCGACTTTGACGATCCGACTACGAATATGCGAGGACGTCGCGCCTTAGCAATCGCTAAACCAACTCCGAGAGGTTATTGACCACGCCGGAGCACGATCAACCTGACCACGAGGGTCTGTTTCCTGCGAGCAAACGAAGAACAAGCAAGAAACTAAGATTGCAATCTGGATATTGCGAATATAAGATGAAAGCTTTATTGATCAAGGTGGGGTTCTGTGACGCCTTTGTCTGGTCGTTGAACACAAACGAAGTACGCGAAGTTGCAGCTATGGCGAACTTTTAATCTAAACAAAACCCAAAGTCTAAACGATGCCCTAAGGGCTGTATATATGGAGGAAGACGGGGGAATTTCGTGGCCCTTGGTGGAGGTGTCCGAAATCAACCCTATCTCTTGTTTCCCCACACATACGGACTCTAAAAATAGCCTATACTTATGTATTTCGAAATTACATTGGCCTGGCCCAATAATAAGGTGACGCAGCACCTAAAATAGCCTCGGGACGAAATTTATGAAGTGGCATCTTGTATATTTCGTCCAAGGCTTCATGCACGCATTATGGTGGCTTCAAAGTCCTGAAATCATCATTTGTAACTCCGTTCTTGTTCCCCTTGCGCATGCCATCATCTCCATGCTTGTTCTTGCTCCAATGTTCATCCTTCTCCAAGCTAGGCCCTTCATTTGTAAGCAAAACAAATGTATCCAATTTAGGCAGCATCATATTCTCATGAACATTAGAATCATTACCAAGAAACGAAAGTACCTGGTAATTCAGTTGGCGTGCACGAGCTCTAGTAATTGGTCCAGTATGTATAGCAGCAGGGGCTGTGGGTGTAACAATGGTATTGATGTCCTCATCATCCTCCCCTTCTTGAAATGAAGTCGTCCTCGACGGAAGTTCATCTTCCTCACCCAAATAAGGCTTCAAATCTGCAATGTTAAAAGTGGGACTAACCCCAAAATCTGCAGGCAGCTCAAGTTTATATGCATTATCATTTATTTTCTCTAACACCTTAAAGGGACCATCAGCACGTGGCATTAGCTTTGATTTGCGCAAATCAGGAAATCTATCCTTACGCAAATGTAACCAAACAAGATCTCCAGGTGCAAACACAACATGTTTTCTACCCTTATCTCCAGCAAGTTTATATTTAGCATTCATACGCTCAATGTTTTCCTTAGTTAACTCATGCATTTTTAAAATCAATTTAGCACGTTGTTTAGCATCAAAATTAACCTTCTCCGAAGATGGAAGAGGCAACAAATCAATAGGTGCACGAGGTAGGAAACCATACACAACTTCAAAAGGGCACATCTTAGTAGTAGAATGCAAATTCAATATGAGGCAAGCATTCCTCCCACATTTTCTTATTATTCTTCAAAACAGCCCTAAGCATAGTAGCCAACGTTCTATTGACTACTTCAGTTTGTCCATCAGTTTGTCCATCAGTTTGGGGGTGACAAGTAGTACTAAAAAGCAGTTTAGTCCCCAACTTAGCCCATAAACATCTCCAAAAGTGGCTAAGAAATTTAGTATCACGATCTGAAACAATAGTATTTGGCACACCATGCAAGCGAATAATTTCACGAAAGAACAAATCAGCAACATTAACAGCATCATCGCTTTTATGACATGGTATAAAGTGTGCCATTTTCGAGAATGTATCCACGACAACAAATATGCTATCCCTCCCCTTCTTTGTTCGAGGTAAACCTAAAACAAAGTCCATAGATATATCCTCCCAAGGAACACTAGGTACAGGCAAAGGCATATATAAACCATGAGGATTGAGTCGTGACTTAGCTTTTTGACATGTAGTGCAGCGAGCAATAAAACGCTCAACATCCCGTCTCATCTTTGGCCAAAAGAAATGTGTAGCAAGTACGTCCTCCGTCTTCTTCACGCCAAAGTGTCCCATTAATCCTCCTCCATGCGCCTCCTGCAACAACAAAAGACGAACGGAGCTAGCTGGAATGCATAGCTTGTTAGCACGAAACACAAATCCATCGTTAACAACAAACTTGTTCCACATTCTTCCTTCTTTACAATTCTGCATTACATCTTTAAAATCAGCATCATCCACATATTGATCTTTGATGGTCTCCAAACCAAATATTTTGAAGTCAAGTTGTGAAAGCATAGTATAGCGACGAGACAATGCATCAGCAATAACATTTTCTTTTCCCTTCCTGTGTTTAATGACATAAGGGAAAGTCTCAATGAATTCAACCCATTTAGCATGTCTACGATTCAGTTTAGCTTGACTTTTAATATGTTTCAAAGATTCATGATCAGAATGTATAACAAATTCTTTGGGCCATAAATAATGTTGCCATGTTTCTAAAGTCCGAACAAGAGCATATAATTCTTTATCATAAGTAGAATAATTCAGACTAGGCCCACTCAATTTTTCAGAAAAGTATGCAACAGGTTTGCCATCTTGTAATAACACACCTCCTAATCCAATTCCACTAGCATCACATTCAAGCTCAAAAGTCTTATTAAAATCAGGAAGTTGGAGTAAAGGAGCATGTGTCAACTTATCTTTCAATACCGAGAAGGCTTCTTCCTGTGCGGTACCCCAAAGAAAAGGCACATCTTTCTTTGTAAGCTCATTGAGAGGTGCAGCAATGGTGCTAAAATCTCTCACAAAACACCTATAGAATCCAGCGAGGCCAAGAAAACTCCTCACTTGTGTGACCGTTTTGGGTTGCGGCCAACTCTCAATAGCTTCAATCTTGGCTTTATCGACTTCAATTCCCTGTGGAGTAACAACATAGCCAAGAAAAGATACTCGGTCGGTGCAAAAGGTGCACTTCCCAAGGTTACCAAACAAACATGCATCACGTAGAGCAATAAAAACAGCACGTAAATGTTCCAAATGTTCTTCCAAAGATCTGCTATAAATCAATATGTCATCAAAGTAAACTACCACAAATCGTCCAATGAAAGCACGTAAAACTTCGTTCATTAATCTCATGAAAGTACTAGGTGCATTAGTTAACCCAAAAGGCATGACTAACCACTCATATAATCCAAACTTAGTTTTGAATGTTGTTTTCCATTCACCTCCCAATTTCATACGAATTTGATGGTATCCACTACGCAAATCAACTTTGGAGAATATTGTAGAGCCACTCAATTCATCAAGCATATCATCTAGCCTAGGAATAGGATGACGATAACGAATAGTAATATTATTAATACCTCTACAATCAACACAGATACGTGATGTACCATCCTTTTTCGGCACTAGAATAATAGGAACAGCACAAGGACTAAGGGATTCGCGTATATAACCTTTGTCGAGAAGCTCTTGTACTTGACGCATAATCTCCTTCGTCTCCTCTGGATTGGTACGGTATGGTGCACGGTTTGGCAGTGAAGCACCGGGAATTAAGTCAATCTGATGCTCAATCCCTCGAATAGGCGGTAATCCCGGTGGCACGTCTTGTGGAAAGACGTCAGCGAACTCCTGCAAAATGTTAGTGACAGCAGGAGGCAAAGAGGAAGGCACGTCCTCGAATGAAAATAATGCCTCTTTGCACACAAAAGCATAGCAAACAGATTTGCTGAAATCTAGCTCATCAATATCAGATTTGGTGGCAAATAAACATGCACTTTTCAATTTAATTTCAGAAGCAACACTAGATGGTTTATTATTAGGCTTCATTTGTTGCTCAAATTCTTTTGCCACAATCTGATTTTCACTCTTATTCGTCTCCTGTTTTGCTTTATTAACTCTATTAATATCATCTTTCAAAATGGAATCAGGAGTCATAGGAAGCAAAGTAACATTTTTATCCTTATGAACAAGAGTATAGTGATTGTTTCTACCATGGTGTACAGAATTTTTATCAAATTGCCATGGTCTACCAAGTAATAAGGAACATGCTTGCATAGGTACCACATCACAATCAACATAATCAGCATATGTAGAGATACTAAAATGCACACGAACAGTACGTGTTACCTTAACCTTGCCGCTGTTGTTGAACCATTGGATGTAGTAAGGATGTGGATGTGGTCTTGTGGTGAGAGAAAGCTTCTCCACCATCTCCATGCTAGCCAAGTTGTTGCAGCTCCCTCCGTCTATGATGACGCGCACAGAACGTTCCTTCACAACTCCCGTGGTATGGAACAAATTGTGCCTCTGATTTTGCTCAGCTTGTGTGATCTGCACACTCAAAACACGTTGAGCAACTAAACATTCATACCTGTCAGCGTCTTCAGGAGCCATGTATTGCGTCTCATGATCAGAATCATCTCCACCATGTTCTTCACGTGTAATAAGAGCCAAAGTCTCCTCATCATAGTCACTAGCAGACTCATATCCACCATCCGCGGTAGCAATCATCACACGCGGAGATTTGCATTCTCTCGCATAATGACCTCCTCCCTTACAACGATGAGAAATAATATCACTTGTGTGCCCTGTTGATGCCATGGAAGAAGAAGAACGCTGTGCAGGCCCCGCAGGTGCGCTCTTGGCAGATAATGGTGGTTGTGCCTATTTTCTTGTATCACGGCTGGAGGTGGCACCGGATGGAGCTGCTGGTGCAGTTGAAGTAGAAGATGCATGTGGTGTCCATGATGAAGGTCGGCCTGCAGAAAAGTTAGTTCGCCCCAATGCCTGTCGATCCTGTACTTCACGTTCAGCTTTACAAGCAAGATGGAATAAACGAGTGATATTAGTATACTCCTTATAGTCTAGAATGGTCTGAATCTCTCTATTTAATCCACCCAGAAAACGTGCAAGCATAGCTTCATTCTCCTCAACAATACCACATCTAATCATGCCAGATTGTAATTCCTGATAATATTCTTCTACAGAATTTTTCCCTTGTCTTAAACGCTGCAATTTTTGAAGCAATTCACGTTGATAATATGGTGGAACCCAACGCGTACGCATAGCAGTTTTCAAAGCAGCCCAAGTAGTTGGAATAGGATATAATCTACAATGTTCAGACCACCATACACATGCAAAACTAGTGAAAGCACAAACAGCAGCAGCAACTCGTCTCTCCTCAGGATATTGTAAACATGTAAATCGTTGTTCAGTTTCTAACTCCCAAGTAAGATATATATCAGGAACATATCTACCCTCAAATGGTGGAATATTCAATTTCAGTTTAGGAATATGGACATCATCTCGTACCTGAGGTGGTGGTGCAGGCCTACCATTACGAATATATACCTGAGGAAGACCTACTGGTGGTGGTATAGGTGGCTCCACGTAGTGCTGATTTTGATCAACCTCATCCTCATAATCTCCCACATAATCATCCTCCTGCGCATCAGCAGCAGGAGCCACAGAAGTATCAACAGCAGCACCAACAGTTTGGCCAAACGCAAGAGGAACACGGCTTGCTCGGCGGAGGTCTGTTTCGCGACGTGGAGGTAGTCGTTGTTGTTGTTGTTGTTGTTGTTGGAGAGGTGCGTTAGGTGCAGCGGGTGGTGGTGGTGGAAGACGCGCGAGCAATTCATTAAACTTGTTATCGAGCTTTGTTTCGAACGTCTTCTCAAGGCCAGTGATCTTCTCCATGGCCTCTTCAAAATTGTTCAGCACATCTTGCACCTGTTCAGTCATCATTTGCTGAAACTTATCATGAAGCTCCTTGTTCGATAAATTCTCCCAGTCAATCTCGTCGGCTTGTGATCCTGGCATGGTTAGCAGCAATAGAAACACACAAGAATATGATCCTACAGACTACAAACAAGTGGTGGTGGTGGGTGTCACAAATCCGTCAAGCAAAACTCAAATTCTTACCAGTTCTTACCCAGCAACAGGCGGTGATCGGCAACCGTTGTAGTGAAAACTCTCAAAGCTTGGATAGAGCGATTACCAGGGAGAGTTAAACGCACGACGTAGATGTATGTGGAGCTGGGAAGGCTTATAATATGGTAGCAAAAATGGTCAGCAATAATCAATTCAGAGATGCAAAGTTGAATAAACGCTCAACGACGGTACTGTGCTGGTCCTAGGCTAGACTGTGCTAGAGACGCGAGCCTAGAACACCAGCAAAATCACGGCGCGGCACGTAAACAAGGGAGGAGCACACTCTGAATTATTTTTTCTCTTTTTTCTTCGCACTTTTTTTTCCTCTTTTTTTTTGCTCCGCAACAATTTTTTTTTGAAAAAGTCTACAAATGGTCTAAAAACTGCCTAGCCAGAATTTTCCAGACTTAGTTTTTTTTTTGAAATTGGAACTATTTTTCTTCTACGGATGGCTCGGAAGTTGGGGAGTCCTTCTCTGTCACGACTCGGAGTGTTGCGTGATCTGGAAATCGAGAACAATGCAACAATTACTGGACTCGGACTAGGACTGGTGGCGGAGATGAATCTGGTGGAACTCGGACTGGTGGCGGAGATGAATCTGGTGGAACACGGACAGGTGGCGGATATATGTTGCAGGTGAACTCGGATTGGCGTGATGGCGGCGGATATGTGGTGGCGTATATGGATTCGGATTGGCGGTGAATATGTGGTGGTGGTATATGGCAACAGCGACGATGATGATGCGGTGGTGATATATGGCAGCGGCGACGTGACAACCTGTGAACAGAACTCGAAACTCTAAAAGACTGGACGCTAAGACCAGCAACTGGACATGACGATGCAACCGCAAATTCAACAAAGCAAATACAGAAAAGATTATGCAAGGCTCAGATTGGTTCGGATGGGATGAACTAACCCTAATTTTTTTTGGCTTTTTCGTGGACTATAGGTATGAAGAACAGACTCGATCTAAACTACGAAAACATGTAAAATCTCACCGAGCAACCTGGAAATCGGATACCACTTGATAGAGGCAAAGGTGTCCCGTCTTTCGATGAGATGATGGATATCGCTTTGGTGGAAGTCGACTTTGACGATCCGACTACGAACGTGCGAGGACGTCGCGCCTTAGCAATCGGTAAACCAACTCCGAGAGGTTATTGACCACGTCGGAGCACGATCAACCTGACCACGAGGGTCTGTTTCCTGCGAGCAAACGAAGAACAAGCAAGAAACTAAGATTGCAATCTGGATATTGCGAATATAAGATGAAAGCTTTATTGATCAAGGTGGGGTTCTGTGACGCCTTTGTCTGGTCGTTGAACACAAACGAAGTACGCGAAGTTGCAGCTATGGCGAACTTTTAATCTAAACAAAACCCAAAGTCTAAACGGTGCCCTAAGGGCTGTATATATGGAGGAAGAGAGGGGGAATTTCGTGGCCCTTGGTGGAGGGGTCCGAAATCAACCCTATCTCTTGTTTCCCCACACATACGGACTCTAAAAATAGACTATACTTATGTATTTCGAAATTACATGGGCCTGGCCCAATAAAAAGGTGACGCAGCACCTATAATAGCCTCGGGATGAAATTTATGAAGTGGCATCTTGTATATTTCGTCCATGGCTTCATGCACCCATTATGGTGGCTTCAAAGTCCTGAAATCATCACTTGTAACTCCGTTCTTGTTCCCCTTGCGCATGCCATCATCTCCATGCTTGTTCTTGCTCCAATGTTCATCCTTCTCCAAGCTAGGTCCTTCATTTGTAAGCAAAAAAAATGTATCCAATTTAGGCAGCATCATATTCTCATGAACATTAGAATCATTACCAAGAAACGAAAGTACCTGATAATTTAATTGGCGTGCGCGAGATCTAGTAATTGGTCCCGTATATGTAGCAGTAGGGGCTGTGGGTGTAACAATGGTATTGATGTCCTCATCAAGAACAATGCAACAATTACTGGACTCGGACTAGGACTGGTGGCGGAGATGAATCTGGTGGAACTCGGACTGGTGGCGGAGATGAATCTGGTGGAACACGGACAGGTGGCGGATATATGTTGCAGGTGAACTCGGATTGGCGTGATGGCGGCGGATATGTGGTGGCGTATATGGATTCGGATTGGCGGTGAATATGTGGTGGTGGTATATGGCAACAGCGACGATGATGATGCGGTGGTGATATATGGCAGCGGCGACGTGACAACCTGTGAACAGAACTCGAAACTCTAAAAGACTAGACGCTAAGACCAGCAACTGGACACGACGATGCAACCGCAAATTCAACAAAGCAAATACAGAAAAGATTATGCAAGGCTCAGATTGGTTCGGATGGGATGAACTAACCCTAATTTTTTTTGGCTTTTTCATGGACTATAGGTATAAAGAACAGACTCGATCTAAACTACGAAAAACTGTAAAATCTCACCGAGCAACCTGGAAATCTGATACCACTTGATAGAGGCAAAGGTGTCCCGTCTTTCGATGAGATGATGGATATCGCTTTGGTGGCAGTCGACTTTGACGATCCGACTACGAACGTGCGAGGACGTCGCGCCTTAGCAATCGCTAAACCAACTCCGAGAGGTTATTGACCACGCCGGAGCACGATCAACCTGACCACGAGGGTCTGTTTCCTGCGAGCAAATGAAGAACAAGCAAGAAACTGAGATTGCAATCTGGATATTGCGAATATAAGATGAAAGCTTTATTGATCAAGGTGGGGTTCTGTGACGCCTTTGTCTGGTCGTTGAACACAAACGAAGTACGCGAAGTTGCAGCTATGGCGAACTTTTAATCTAAACAAAACCCAAAGTCTAAACGATGCCCTAAGGGCTGTATATATGGAGGAAGAGGGGGGAATTTCGTGGCCCTTGGTGGACGGGTCCGAAATCAACCCTATCTCTTGTTTCCCCACACATACGGACTCGAAAAATAGCCTATACTTATGTATTTCGAAATTAAATGGGCCTGGCCCAATAATAAGGTGACGCAGCACCTAAAATAGCCTCGGGACGAAATTTATGAAGTGGCATCTTGTATATTTCGTCCAAGGCGGCACCCATTATGGTGGCTTCAAAGTCCTGAAATCATCATTTGTAACTCCGTTCTTGTTCCCCTTGCGCATGCCATCATCTCCATGCTTGTTCTTGCTCCAATGTTCATCCTTCTCCAAGCTAGGCCCTTCATTTGTAAGCAAAACAAATGTATCCAATTTAGGCAGCATCATATTCTCATGAACATTAGAATCATTACCAAGAAACGAAAGTACCTGGTAATTTAGTTGGCGTGCACGAGCTCTAGTAATTGGTCCAGTATGTATAGCAGCAGGGGCTGTGGGTGTAACAATTGTATTGATGTCCTCATCAGAGTCTCCCACAAGCTTGGGGGAGGCATCTCCAATTACTTAATGATCTGCCTGATCATCCTCTTAAGAAAAATGAAATACTTGATATCTTTTATAATGGACTAACCGATGCTTCCAGAGATTACCTGGATAGTTGTGCTGGTTCTGTTTTTAGGGAAAGAACACCGGATGAAGCTGAAATTCTATTGAATAATATGTTGACAAATGAAAATAATTGGACACTTCCTAAGCGTATTCCTAAACCAACTCCGAAGAAGAGAGGTGTTCTATTTCTCAGTCTTGAAGATATGCAAGAGGCAAAGAAATCTATAAAATAAAAAGGTATTAAAGCTGAAGATGTTAAGAATTTACCTCCTATTGAAGAAATACATGGTCTTAATTTACCGCCTGTTGAAGAAACATATGATCTTAATCCTTCACCTATTGAAGAAACTCATGGTCTTGATAACCCGACACAGGTAGTAAAGGTAAATTCTCTCTATAGATATGATAAAGCTGAAATCCCATTTACTAAGTTTGCTAGCCCATGCTTAGATGAGTTTGATAAATTTATGGTTAAGCAAGAAGACTTCAATGCTTTTTTTGGTAGACAATTGAAATACAATTCAAATATGCTTGAACACTTGGGTGATTATATGGCTAATGTCAAAGGTGAACTTAAACTTATTAGTAAACATGCTTCTATGGTTACCACTCAAGTAGAACAAGTACTTAAGGCTCAAAATGATTTACTCAATGAATTGAATAGTAAGGATAATGATAATGTTGTTAGAGTTATGACTAGAGGTGGTAAAATGACTCAGGAACCTATGTATCCTGAAGGCCATCCTAAGAGAATTGAGCAAGATTCTCACAGAAATAATATAGATGCACCTAGTCCTTCTAAAAGGAAGAAAACGAAAAATGATAGGACTTTGCATGCTTCTAGTGAACCTATTGCTGAAACACCTGAGAATCCAAATGATATTTCTATTTCTGATGCTGAAACACAATCTGGTAATGAACGTGAAACTAGTGATAATGTTAATGATAATGTTCATGATGATGCTCAACCTAGCAATGATAATGATATAGAAATTGAACCTGATGAGGACATCAATACCATTGTTACACCCACAGCCCCTACTGCTACATATACGGGACCAATTACTAGAGCTCGCGCACGCCAATTAAATTATCAGGTACTTTCATTTCTTGGTAATGATTCTAATGTTCATGAGAATATGATGCTGCCTAAATTGGATACATTTGTTTTGCTTACAAATGAAGGGCCTAGCTTGGAGAAGGATGAACATTGGAGCAAGAACAAGCATGGAGATGATGCCATGCGCAAGGGGAACAAGAACGGAGTTACAAGTGATGATTTCAGGACTTTGAAGCCACCATAATGGGTGCATGAAGCCTTGGACGAAATATACAAGATGCCACTTCATAAATTTCATCCCGAGGCTATTATAGGTGTTGCGTCACCTTTTTATTGGGCCAGGCCCATGTAATTTCGAAATACATAAGTATAGGCTATTTTTAGAGTCCGTATGTGTGGGGAAACAAGAGATAGGGTTGATTTCGGACCCCTCCACCAAGGGCCACGAAATTCCCCCTCTCTTCCTCCATATATACAGCCCTTAGGGCACCGTTTAGACTTTGGGTTTTGTTTAGATTAAAAGTTCGCCATAGCTGCAACTTCGCGTACTTCGTTTGTGTTCAACGACCAAACAAAGGCGTCACAGAACCCCACCTTGATCAATAAAGCTTTCATCTTATAATCGCAATATCCAGATTGCAATCTAAGTTTCTTGCTTGTTCTTCGTTTGCTCGCAGGAAACAGACCCTCGTGGTCAGGTTGATCGTGCTCCGGCGTGGTCAATAACCTCTCGGAGTTGGTTTAGCGATTGCTAAGGCGCGACGTCCTCGCACGTTCGTAGTCGGATCGTCAAAGTCGACTGCCACCAAAGCGATATCCATCATCTCATCGAAAGAGGGGACACCTTTGTCTCTATCAAGTGGTATCAGATTTCCAGGTTGCTCGGTGAGATTTTACAGTTTTTCGTAGTTTAGATCGAGTCTGTTCTTCATACCTATAGTCCACGAAAAAGCCAAAAAAAATTAGGGTTAGTTCATCCCATCCGAACCAATCTGAGCCTTGCATAATCTTTTCTGTATTTGCTTTGTTGAATTTGCGGTTGCATCATCGTGTCCAGTTGCTGGTCTTAGCATCTAGTCTTTTAGAGTTTCGAGTTCTGTTCCCAGGTTGTCACGTCGCCGCTGCCATATATCACCACCGCATCATCATCGTCGCTGTTGCCATATACCACCACCACATATTCACCGCCAATCCGAATCCATATACGCCACCACATATCCGCCGCCATCACGCCAATCCGAGTTCACCTGCAACATATATCCGCCACCTGTCCGTGTTCCACCAGATTCATCTCCGCCACCAGTCCGAGTTCCACCAGATTCATCTCCGCCACCAGTTCTAGTCCGAGTCCAGTAATTGTTGCATTGTTCTCGATTTCCAGATCACGCGATACTCCGAGTCGTGACAGAGAAGCACTCCCCAACTTCCGAGCCATCCGCAGAAGAAAAATAGTTCCAATTTCAAAAAAAAACTAAGTCTGGAAAATTCTGGCTAGGCAGTTTTTGGACCATTTGTAGACTTTTTCGAAAAAAAATTGTTGCGGAGCAAAAAAAAGAGGAAAAAAAAAGTGCAAAAAAAAAGAGAAAAAAAAATTCAGAGTGTGCTCCTCCCTTGTTTACGTGCCGCGCCGTGATTTTGTTGGTGTTCTAGGCTCGCGTCTCTAGCACAGTCTAGCCTAGGACCAGCACAGTACCGTCGTTGAGCGTTTATTCAACTTTGCATCTCTGAATTGATTATTGCTGACCCTTTTTGCTACCATATTATAAGCCTTCCCAGCTCCACATACATCTACGTCGTGCGTTTGACTCTCCCTGGTAATCGCTCTATCCAAGCTTTGAGAGTTTTGACTACAACGGTTGCCGATCACCGCCTGTTGCTGGGTAAGAACTGGTAAGAATTTGAGTTTTGCTTGACGGATTTGTGACACCCACCACCACCACTTGTTCGTAGTCTGTAGGATCATATTCTTGTGTATTTCTATTGCTACTAACCATGCCAGGATCACAAGCCGACGAGATTGACTGGGAGAATTTATCGAACAAGGAGCTTCATGATAAGTTTCAGCAAATGATGACTGAACAGGTGCAAGATGTGCTGAACAATTTTGAAGAGGCCATGGAGAAGATCACTGGCCTTGAGAAGACGTTCGAAACAAAGCTCGATAACAAGTTTAATGAATTGCTCGCGCATCTTCCACCACCACCACCCGCTGCACCTAACGCACCTCTCCAACAACAACAACAACGACTACCTCCACGTTGCGAAACAGACCTCCGCCGAGCAAGCCGTGTTCCTCTTGCGTTTGGCCAAACTGTTGGTGCTGCTGTTTATACTTCTGTGGCTCCTGTTGCTGATGCGGAGGAGGATGATTATGTGGGAGATTATGAGGATGAGGTTGATCAAAATCAGCACTACGTGTAGCCACCTGTACCACCACCAGCAGGTCGACCTTAGGTATATATTCGTAATGGTAGGCCTGCACCACCACCTCAGGTACGAGATGATGTCCATATTCCTAAACTGAAATTGAATATTCCACCATTTGTGGGTAGATATGTTCCTGATATATATCGTACTTGGGAGTTAGAAACTGAACAACGATTTACATGTTTACAATATCCTGAGGAGAGACGAGTTGCTGCTGCTGTTTGTGCTTTCACTAGTTTTGCATGTGTATGGTGGTTTGAACATTGTAGATTATATCCTATTCCAACTACTTGGGCTGCTTTGAAAACTGCTATGCGTACGCGTTGGGTTCCACCATATTATCAACGTGAATTGCTTCAAAAATTGCAGCATTTAAGACAAGGGAAAAATTCTGTAGAAGAATATTATCAGGAATTACAAACTGGCATGATTAGATGTGGTATTGTTGAGGAGAATGAAGCTATGCTTGCACGTTTTCTGGGTGGATTAAATAGAGAGATTCAGACCATTCTAGACTATAAGGAGTATACTAATATCACTCGTTTATTCCATCTTGCTTGTAGAGCTGAACGTGAAGTGCAGGATCGACAAGCATTGGGGCGAACTAACTTTTCTACAGGCCGACCTTCATCATGGACACCACGTGCATCTTCTACTTCAACTGCACCAGCACCTCAGTCACGTGCCTCCTCCAGTCGTGATACAAGAAAACAGGCACAACCATCATTATCTGCCAAGAGCGCACCTGCTGGGCCTGCACAGAGTTCTTCTTCTTCCATGGCATCAACAGGGCACACAAGTGATATTATTTGTCGTCGTTGTAAGGGAGGAGGTCATTATGCGAGAGAATGCAAATCTCCGCGTGTGATGATTGCTACCGCGGATGGTGGATATGAGTCCGCTAGTGACTATGATGAGGAGACTTTGGCTCTTATTACACGTGAAGAACATGGTGGAGATGATTCTGATCATGAGACGCAATACATGGCTCCTGAAGACGCTGACAGGTATGAATGTTTAGTTGCTCAACGTGTTTTGAGTGTGCAGATCACACAAGCTGAGCAAAATCAGAGGCACAATTTGTTCCATACCAAGGGAGTTGTGAAGGAACGTTCTGTGCGCGTCATCATAGACGGAGGGAGCTGCAACAACTTGGCTAGCATGGAGATGGTGGAGAAGCTTTCTCTCACCACAAGACCACATCCACATCCTTACTACATCCAATGGTTCAACAACAGCGGCAAGGTTAAGGTAACACGTACTGTTCATGTGCATTTTAGTATCTCTACATATGCTGATTATGTTGATTGTGATGTGGTACCATGCAAGCATGTTCCTTATTACTTGGTAGACCATGGCAATTTGATAAAAATTCTGTACACCATGGTAGAAACAATCACAATACTCTTGTTCATAAGGATAAAAATATTACTTTGCTTCCTATGACTCCTGATTCCATTTTGAAAGATGATATTAATAGAGCTAATAAAGCAAAATAGGAGACGAATAAGAGTGAAAATCAGATTGTGGCAAAAGCATTTGAGCACCAAATGAAGCCTAATAATAAACCTTCTAGTGTTGCTTCTGAAATTAAATTGAAAAGTGCATGTTTATTTGCCACCAAATCTGATATTGATGAGCTAGATTTCAGCAAATCTGTTTGCCATGCTTTTGTGTGCAAAGAGGCATTATTTTCATTCGAGGACGTGCCTTCCTCTTTGCCTCCTGCTGTCACTAACATTTTGCAGGAGTTCGCTGACGTCTTTCCACAAGACGTGCCACCGGGATTACCGCCTATTCGAGGGATTGAGCATCAGATTGACTTAATTCCCGATGCTTCACTGCCAAACCGTGCACCATACCGTACCAATCCAGAGGAGACGAAGGAGATTATGCGTCAAGTACAAGAGCTTCTCGACAAAGGTTATATACGCGAATCCCTTAGTCCTTGTGCTATTCCTATTATTCTAGTGCCGAAAAAGGATGGTACATCACGTATGTGTGTTGATTGTAGAGGCATTAATAATATTACTATTCGTTATCGTCATCCTATTCCTAGGCTAGATGATATGCTTGATGAATTGAGTGGCTCTACAATATTCTCCAAAGTTGATTTCCGTAGTGGATACCATCAAATTCGTATGAAATTGGGAGATGAATGGAAAACAGCATTCAAAACTAAGTTTGGATTATATGAGTGGATAGTCATGCCTTTTGGGTTAACTAATGTACCTAGTACTTTCATGAGATTAATGAATGAAGTTTTACGTGCTTTCATTGGACGATTTGTGGTAGTTTACTTTGATGACATATTGATTTATAGCAGATCTTTGGAAGAACATTTGGAACATTTACGTGCTGTTTTTATTGCTCTACGTGATGCACGTTTGTTTGGTAACCTTGGGAAGTGCACCTTTTGCACCAACCGAGTATGTTTTCTTGGCTATGTTGTTACTCCACAGGGAATTGAAGTTGATAAAGCCAAGATTGAAGCTATTGAGAGTTGGCCGCAACCCAAAATGGTCACACAAGTGAGGAGTTTTCTTGGCCTCGCTGGATTCTATAGGCCTTTTGTGAGAGATTTCAGCACCATTGCTGCACCTATCAATGAGTTTACAAAGAAATATGTGCCTTTTCTTTGGGGTACCGCACAGGAAGAAGCCTTCTCGGTATTGAAAGATAAGTTGACACATGCTCCTTTACTCCAACTTCCTGATTTTAGTAAGACTTTTGAGCTTGAATGTGATGCTAGTGGAATTGGATTAGGCGGTGTGTTATTACAAGATGGCAAACCTGTTGCATACTTTTCTAAAAAATTGAGTGGGCCTAGTCTGAATTATTCTACTTATGATAAAGAATTATATGCTCTTGTTCGGACTTTAGAATCATGGCAACATTATTTATGGCCCAAAGAATTTGTTATACATTCTGATCATGAATCTTTGAAACATATTAAAAGTCAAGCTAAACTGAATCGTAGACATGCTAAATGGGCAGAATTCATTGAGACTTTTCCTTATGTCATTAAACACAAGAAGGGAAAAGAAAGCATTGTCTCGCCGCTATACTATGCTTTCACAACTTGACTTCAAAATATTTGGTTTGGAGACCATCAAAGATCAATATGTGCATGATGCTGATTTTAAAGATGTAATGCAGAATTGTAAAGAAGGAAGAATGTGGAACAAGTTCGTTGTTAACGATGGATTTGTGTTTCGTGCTAACAAGCTATGCATTCCAGCTAGCTCCGTTCGTCTTTTGTTGTTGCAGGAGGCGCATGGAGGAGGATTAATGGGACACTTTGGCGTGAAGAAGACGGAGGACGTACTTGCTACACATTTCTTTTGGCCAAAGATGAGACGGGATGTTGAGCGTTTTATTGCTCGATGCACTACATGTCAAAAAGCTAAGTCACGACTCAATCCTCATGGTTTATATATGCCTTTGCCTGTACCTAGTGTTCCTTGGGAGGATATATCTATGGACTTTGTTTTAGGTTTACCTCGAAGAAAGAAGGGGAGGGATAGCATATTTGTTGTCGTGGATAGATTCTCGAAAATGGCACACTTTATACCATGTCATAAAAGCGATGATGCTGTTAATGTTGCTGATTTGTTCTTTCGTGAAATTATTCGCTTGCATGGTGTGCCAAATACTATTGTTTCAGATCGTGATACTAAATTTCTTAGCCACTTTTGGAGATGTTTATGGGCTAAGTTGGGGACTAAACTGCTTTTTAGTACTACTTGTCACCCCCAAACTGATGGACAAACTGAAGTAGTCAATAGAACATTGTCTACTATGCTTAGGGCTGTTTTGAAGAATAATAAGAAAATGTGGGAGGAATGCTTGCCTCATATTGAATTTGCTTATAATCGTTCATTGCATTCTACTACTAAGATGTGCCCTTTTGAAGTTGTGTATGGTTTTGATGAGGATATCAATACAATTGTTACACCCACAGCCCCTGCTGCTATACATACTGGACCAATTACTAGAGCTCGTGCACGCCAACTAAATTACCAGGTACTTTCGTTTCTTGGTAATGATTCTAATGTTCATGAGAATATGATGCTGCCTAAATTGGATACATTTGTTTTGCTTACAAATGAAGGGCCTAGCTTGGAGAAGGATGAACATTGGAGCAAGAACAAGCATGGAGATGATGGCATGCGCAAGGGGAACAAGAACGGAGTTACAAGTGATGATTTCAGGACTTTGAAGCCACCATAATGGGTGCATGAAGCCTTGGACGAAATATACAAGATGCCACTTCATAAATTTCGTCCCGAGGCTATTTTAGGTGCTGCGTCACCTTATTATTGGGCCAGGCCCATGTAATTTCGAAATACATAAGTATAGGCTATTTTTAGAGTCTGTATGTGTGGGGAAACAAGAGATAGGGTTGATTTCGGACTCCTCCACCAAGGGCCACGAAATTCCCCCCTCTTCCTCCATATATACAGCCCTTAGGGCATCGTTTAGACTTTGGGATTTGTTTAGTTAAAAGTTAGCCATTGCAACTTCGTGTACTTCGTTTGTGTCCAACGACCAGACCAAGACCGCTTCCGGATCCCCACCATTATCAATACCTCATATATATTTGCAATATTCAGATTGCTTTATCATATTCTTGCTCGTTCTTCGATTGCTTGCAGGAATAGACCTTCGTGGTCAGGCTGACCGTGCTTCCGGCATCGTCAGTAACCTCAGGAGATTGGTTTAGCGATTGCTAAGGCGCAACGTCGTGCACGTTTGTAGTCGGATCGTCAAAGTCGTCTCCACCAAATCGATAGTTATCATCTCATCGAAAGATCGGGACACCCCGCCTCTATCATCATTAAACACAAGAAGGGAAAAGAAAATGTTATTGCTGATGCTTTGTCTCGTCGCTATACTATGCTTTCACAACTTGACTTCAAAATATTTGGTTTGGAGACCATCAAAGATCAATATGTGCATGATGCTGATTTTAAAGATGTAATGCATAATTGTAAAGAAGGAAGAATGTGGAACAAGTTTGTTGTTAACGATGGATTTGTGTTTCGTGCTAACAAGCTATGCATTCCAGCTAGCTCCGTTCGTCTTTTGTTGTTGCAGGAGGCGCATGGAGGAGGATTAATGGGACACTTTGGCGTGAAGAAGACGGAGGACGTACTTGCTACACATTTCTTTTAGCCAAAGATGAGACGGGATGTTGAGCGTTTTATTGCTCGATGCACTACATGTCAAAAAGCTAAGTCACGACTCAATCCTCATGGTTTATATATGCCTTTGCCTGTACCTAGTGTTCCTTGGGAGGATATATCTATGGACTTTGTTTTAGGTTTACCTCGAACAAAGAAGGGGAGGGATAGCATATTTGTTGTCGTGGATAGATTCTCGAAAATGGCACACTTTATACCATGTCATAAAAGCGATGATGCTGTTAATGTTGCTGATTTGCTCTTTCGTGAAATTATTCGCTTGCATGGTGTGCCAAATACTATTGTTTCAGATCGTGATACTAAATTTCTTAGCCACTTTTGGAGATGTTTATGGGCTAAGTTGGGGACTAAACTGCTTTTTAGTACTACTTGTCACCCCCAAACTGATGGACAAACTGTCAATAGAACGTTGTCTACTATGCTTAGAGCTGTTTTGAAGAATAATAAGAAAATGTGGGAGTAATGCTTGCCTCATATTGAATTTGCTTATAATCGTTCATTGTTACACCCACAACCCCCGTTGCTATACATACTTGACCAATTACTAGTGCTCGTTCACGCCCATTGAATTATCAGGTACTTTTGTTTCTTGGTAACGATTCTAATGTTCATGAGAATATGATGCTGCCTAAATTGGATACATTTGTTTTGCTTACAAATGAAGGGCCTAGCTTGGAGAAGGATGAACATTGGAGCAAGAACAAGCATGGAGATGATGCCATGCGCAAGGGGAACAAGAACGGAGTTACAAGTGATGATTTCAGGACTTTGAAGCCACCATAATGGGTGCATGAAGCCATGGACGAAATATACAAGATGCCACTTCATAAATTTCGTCCCGAGGCTATTATAGGTGCTGCGTCACCTTTTTATTGGGCCAGGCCCATGTAATTTCGAAATACATAAGTATAGGCTATTTTTAGAGTCCGTATGTGTGGGGAAACAAGAGATAGGGTTGATTTCGGACCCCTCCACCAAGGGCCACGAAATTCCCCCTCTCTTCCTCCATATATACAGCCCTTAGGGCACCGTTTAGACTTTGGGTTTTGTTTAGATTAAAAGTTCGCCATAGCTGCAACTTCGCGTACTTCGTTTGTGTTCAACGACCAGACAAAGGCGTCACAGAACCCCACCTTGATCAATAAAGCTTTCATCTTATATTCGCAATATCCAGATTGCAATCTTAGTTTCTTGCTTGTTCATCGTTTGCTCGCAGGAAACAGACCCTCGTGGTCAGGTTGATCGTGCTCCGGCGTGGTCAATAACCTCTCGGAGTTGGTTTAGCGATTGCTAAGGCGCGACGTCCTCGCACGTTCGTAGTTGGATCGTCAAAGTCGATTTCCACCAAAGCGATATCCATCATCTCATCGAAAGACGGGACACCTTTGCCTCTATCAAGTAGAATGCAATGAACGATTATAATCAAATTCAATATGAGGCAAGCATTCCTCCCACATTTTCTTATTATTCTTCAAAACAGCCCTAAGCATAGTAGACAACGTTCTATTGACTACTTCAGTTTGTCCATCAGTTTGGGGGTGACAAGTAGTACTAAAAAGCAGTTTAGTCCCCAACTTAGCCCATAAACATCTCCAAAAGTGGCTAAGAAATTTAGTATCACGATCTGAAACAATAGTATTTGGCACACCATGCAAGCGAATAATTTCACGAAAGAACAAATCAGCAACATTAACAGCATCATCGCTTTTATGACATGGTATAAAGTGTGCCATTTTCGAGAATCTATCCACGACAACAAATATGCTATCCCTCCCCTTCTTTGTTCGAGGTAAACCTAAAACAAAGTCCATAGATATATCCTCCCAAGGAACACTAGGTACAGGCAAAGGCATAGATAAACCATGAGGATTGAGGCGTGACTTAGCTTTTTGACATGTAGTGCAACGAGCAATAAAACGCTCAACATCCCGTCTCATCTTTGGCCAAAAGAAATGTGTAGCAAGTACGCCCTCCGTCTTCTTCACGCCAAAGTGTCCCATTAATCCTCCTCCATGCGCCTCCTGCAACAACAAAAGACGAACGGAGCTAGCTGGAATGCATAGCTTGTTAGCACGAAACACAAATCCATCGTTAACAACAAACTTGTTCCACATTCTTCCTTCTTTACAATTATGCATTACATCTTTAAAATCAGCATCATGCACATATTGATCTTTGATGGTCTCCAAACCAAATATTTTGAAGTCAAGTTGTGAAAGCATAGTATAGCGACGAGACAAAGCATCAGCAATAACATTTTCTTTTCCCTTCTTGTGTTTAATGACATAAGGGAAAGTCTCAATGAATTCAACCCATTTAGCATGTCTACGATTCAGTTTAGCTTGACTTTTAATATGTTTCAATGATTCATGATCAGAATGTATAACAAATTCTTTGGGCCATAAATAATGTTGCCATGTTTCTAAAGTCCGAACAAGAGCATATAATTCTTTATCATAAGTAGAATAATTTAGACTAGGCCCACTCAATTTTTCAAAAAAGTATGCAACAGGTTTGCCATCTTGTAATAACACACCTCCTAATCCAATTCCACTAGCATCACATTCAAGCTCAAAAGTCTTATTAAAATCAGGAAGTTGGAGTAAAGGAGCATGTGTCAACTTATCTTTCAATACCGTGAAGGCTTCTTCCTGTGCGGTACCCCAAAGAAAAGGCACATCTTTCTTTGTAAGCTCATTGAGAGGTGCAGCAATGGTGCTGAAATCTCTCACAAAACGCCTATAGAATCCAGCGAGGCCAAGAAAACTCCTCACTTGTGTGACCGTTTTGGGCTGCGGCCAACTCTCAATAGCTTCAATCTTGGCTTTATCAACTTCAATTCCCTGTGGAGTAACAACATAGCCAAGAAAAGATACTCGGTCGGTGCAAAAGGTGCACTTCCCAAGGTTACCAAACAAATGTGCATCACGTAGAGCAATAAAAACAACACGTAAATGTTCCAAATGTTCTTCCAAAGATCTGCTATAAATCAATATGTCATCAAAGTAAACTACCACAAATCGTCCAATGAAAGCACGTAAAACTTCGTTCATTAATCTCATGAAAGTACTAGGTGCATTAGTTAACCCAAAAGGCATGACTAACCACTCATATAATCCAAACTTAGTTTTGAATGCTGTTTTCCATTCATCTCCCAATTTCATACGAATTTGATGGTATCCACTACGCAAATCAACTTTGGAGAATATTGTAGAGCCACTCAATTCATCAAGCATATCATCTAGCCTAGGAACAGGATGACGATAACGAATAGTAATATTATTAATGCCTCTACAATCAACACACATACTTGATGTACCATCCTTTTTCGGCACTAGAATAATAGGAACAGCACAAGGACTAAGGGATTCGCGTATATAACCTTTGTCGAGAAGCTCTTGTACTTGACGCATAATCTCCTTCGTCTCCTCTAGATTGGTACGGTATGGTGCACGGTTTGGCAGTGAAGCACCGGGAATTAAGTCAATCTGATGCTCAATCCCTCAAATGGGCGGTAATCCCGGTGGCACGTCTTGTGGAAAGACGTCAGCGAACTCCTGCAAAATGTTAGTGACAGCAGGAGGCAAAGAGGAAGGCACGTCCTCGAATGAAAATAATGCCTCTTTGCACACAAAAGCATAGCAAACAGATTTGCTGAAATCTAGCTCATCAATATCAGATTTGGTGGCAAATAAACATGCACTTTTCAATTTAATTTTAGAAGCAACACTAGATGGTTTATTATTAGGCTTCATTTGTTGCTCAAATTCTTTTGCCACAATCTGATTTTCACTCTTATTCGTCTCCTGTTTTGCTTTATTAGCTCTATTAATATCATCTTTCAAAATGGAATCAGGAGTCATAGGAAGCAAAGTAATATTTTTATCCTTATGAACAAGAGTATAGTGATTGTTTCTACCATGGTGTACAGAATTTTTATCAAATTGCCATGGTCTACCAAGTAATAAGGAACATGCTTGCATAGGTACCACATCACAATCAACATAATCAGCATATGTAGAGATACTAAAATGCACACGAACAGTACGTGTTACCTTAACCTTGCCGCTGTTGTTGAACCATTGGATGTAGTAAGGATGTGGATGTGGTCTTGTGGTGAGAGAAAGTTTCTCCACCATCTCCATGCTAGCCAAGTTGTTGCAGCTCCCTCCGTCTATCATGACGCGCACAGAACGTTCCTTCACAACTCCCTTGGTATGGAACAAATTGTGCCTCTGATTTTGCTCAGCTTGTGTGACCTGCACACTCAAAACACGTTGAGCAACTAAACATTCATACCTGTCAGCGTCTTCAGGAGCCATGTATTGCGTCTCATGATCAGAATCATCTCCACCATGTTCTTCACGTGTAATAAGAGCCAAAGTCTCCTCATCATAGTCACTAGCGGACTCATATCCACCATCCGCGGTAGCAATCATCACACGCGGAGATTTGCATTCTCTCGCATAATGACCTCCTCCCTTACAACGACGACAAATAATATCACTTGTGTGCCCTGTTGATGCCATGGAAGAAGAAGAACGCTGTGCAGGCCCCGCAGGTGCGCTCTTGGCATATAATGGTGGTTGTGCCTGTTTTCTTGTATCACGGCTGGAGGTGGCACCGGATGGAGGTGCTGGTGCAGTTGAAGTAGAAGATGCACGTGGTGTCCATGATGAAGATCGGCCTGCAGAAAAGTTAGTTCGCCCCAATGCTTGTCGATCCTGCACTTCACGTTCAGCTTTACAAGCAAGATGGAATAAACGAGTGATATTAGTATACTCCTTTTTTTTCTTTTTCTTCTCCCTCTTTTTCTTTTTTTTTTCTTTCCTTTTTTCTCCTTTTTTCTTTCTTTATCTTCTTTTTATCCCTCTTCCCAAGACAAACTAGATAAGATGCAGATTCGATCAGGCGAAGATGTGAGTGACCTCAACTATGATTATGACAATAAATAGTGCGTAGCACATGGTGGAAATTGGTGGATGGGATGGTGGACAGTGGATGGGATAATGATGCAGCGGCTGCGTGACTAATGTGAACAGAACTCGAAACTCTAAAGGAACTAGACACTAAGACCAGCAACTCGACACGGTGATGCAACCGATAATTCAATAATGCAAATAATGAAAAAAAATGCAAAGGCTCAGTCTGGCTAGGACAAAGGATTAATAGATCTAACTTTTGTTTTGTGGCTTTTTCTTGGACAATAGGTAAGAAAATAAATCTAATCTAGGAAAAATTGGAAATTCTCACCGAACAACCTGAAAACTGATACCACTTGATAGAGGCGAGGGTCCCGATCTTTCGATGAGATGATAACTATCGATTTGGTGGAGACGACTTTGACAATCCGACTACAAACGTGCACGACGTTGCGCCTTAGCAATCGCTAAACCAATCTCCTGAGGTTACTGACGACGCCGGAAGCACGGTCAGCCTGACCACGAAGGTCTATTCCTGCAAGCAATCGAAGAACGAGCAAGAATATGATAAAGCAATCTGAATATTGCAAATATATATGAGGTATTGATAATGGTGGGGATCCGGAAGCGGTCTTGGTCTGGTCGTTGGACACAAACGAAGTACACGAAGTTGCAATGGCTAACTTTTAACTAAACAAATCCCAAGGAAAAAGCTACTAGATGGATCTACTTATATAGGAGCAAGGGGTGGCGGCCAAGGAGGTGGGAGGACGTCCCAAGGCAGCCTAAAACTAACCCTAGGTCGTACAAGGCTCATGGGCCCAAGTGGAGGTGATGTAACACCTTTGGACTTGTAGTTTGACTCGGATTCTGCTGCAGCATCAGATTGTTTCGTCCACAACTCAACTCTCCGGACGAATTTGAAGGTGATTCCAATTGGGTTGGAAGGTGCACGAAATCTAGTTTCCAACGAAAAAAGAATCACCCAATTCGGAGTCCGTATGAAAAACTTGTGTGCGTTTTGAGTCAGGTATGTCTGTGCAGTCCGAATCTGAATCCAGAACGTGAGAGACTTGGACTCTATCTTCTCTTGGGCCAAAAGTGACGTGAAAGAACTTTTTGGACAGCAAATAAACATCTCTTTCTTCCTTATCTTCATATGTGGATTGTACAAATGTCCCATACACCTGCAATTAGAGAAAACACAAAAGTGTGTGAAGTATTTTTGTTCTGGATAACATAAATAGATTATTGAATAGTTTGCACTAGAAATCACCTGACAAATATGCATATATGCAATATTTTTGGTCATATCCAAGGTAGTCATGTCCTCATCAGCTGGTGCAGTTGAAGTAGAAGATGCACGTGGTGTCCATGATGAAGGTCGGCCTGCAGAAAAGTTAGTTCGCCCCAATGCTTGTCGATCTTGCACTTCACGTTCAGCTTTACAAGCAAGATGGAATAAACGAGTGATATTAGTATACTCCTTATTGATAGAGGCGAGGGTCCCGATCTTTCGATGAGATGATAACTATTGATTTGGTGGAGACGACTTTGACGATCCGACTACAAACGTGCACGACGTTGCGCCTTAGCAATCGCTAAACCAATCTCCTGAGGTTACTGACGATGCCGGCAGCACGGTCAGCCTGACCACGAAGGTCTATTCCTGCAAGCAATCGAAGAACGAGCAAGAATATGATAAAGCAATCTGAATATTGCAAATATATATGAGGTATTGATAATGGTGGGGATCCGTAAGCGGTCTTGGTCTGGTCGTTGGACACAAACGAAGTACACGAAGTAGCACTGGCTAACTTTTAACTAAACAAATCCCAAGGAAAAGCTACTAGATGGATCTACTTATATAGGAGCAAGGGGTGGCGGCCAAGGAGGTGGGAGGACGTCCCAAGGCAGCCTAAAACTAAATCTAGGTCGTACAAGGCCAATGGGCCCAAGTGGAGGTGATGTAACACCTTTGGACTTGTAGTTTGACTCGTGATGAGGACATGACTACCTTGGATATGACCAAAAATATTGCATATATGCATATTTGTCAGGTGATTTCTAGTGCAAACTATTCAATAATCTATTTATGTTATCCAGAACAAAAATACTTCACACACTTTTGTGTTTTGTCTAATTGCAGGTGTATGGGACATTTGTACAATCCACATATGAAGATAAGGAAGAAAGAGATGTTTATTTGCTGTCCAAAAAGTTCTCTCACGTCACTTTTGGCCCAAGAGAAGATAGAGTCCAAGTCTCTCACGTTCTGGATTCAGATTCGGACTGCACAGACATACCTGACTCAAAACGCACACAAGTTTTTCATACGGACTCCGAATTGGGTGATTTTTTTTTGTTGGAAACTAGATTTCGTGCACTTTCCAACCCAATTGGAATCATCTTCAAATTCGTCCGGAGCGTTGAGTTGTGGACGAAACAATCTGATGCTGCAGCAGAATCCGAGTCAAACTACAAGTCCAAAGGTGTTACATCACCTCCACTTGGGCCCATTGGCCTTGTACGACCTAGATTTAGTTTTAGGCTGCCTTGGGACGTCCTCCCACCTCCTTGGCCGCCACCCCTTGCTCCTATATAAGTAGATCCATCTAGTAGCTTTTCCTTGGGATTTATTTAGTTAAAAGTTAGCCATTGCAACTTCGTGTGCTTCGTTTGTGTCCAACGACCAGACCAAGACCACTTTTCGGATCCCCACCATTATCAATACTTCATACATATTCGCGATATTCAGATTGCTTTTATCATATTCTTGCTTGTTCTTCGATTGCTTGCAGGAATAGACCTTCGTGGT
>NW_021246875.1:23971-40463 GCF_002162155.2 Triticum dicoccoides | reverse complement strand
AATCAGCATATGTAGAGATACTAAAATGCACACGAACAGTACGTGTTACCTTAACCTTGCCGCTGTTGTTGAACCATTGGATGTAGTAAGGATGTGGATGTGGTCTTGTGGTGAGAGAAAGCTTCTCCACCATCTCCATGCTAGCCAAGTTGTTGCAGCTCCCTCCGTCTATGATGACGCGCACAGAACGTTCCTTCACAACTCCCTTGGTATGGAACAAATTGTGCCTCTGATTTTGCTCAGCTTGTGTGATCTACACACTCAAAACACGTTGAGCAACTAAACATTCATACCTGTCAGCGTCTTCAGGAGCCATGTATTGCGTCTCATGATCAGAATCATCTCCACCATGTTCTTCACGTGTAATAAGAGCCAAAGTCTCCTCATCATAGTCACTAGCAGACTCATATCCACCATCCGCGGTAGCAATCATCACACGCGGAGATTTGCATTCCCTCGCATAATGACCTCCTCCCTTACAAGGACGACAAATAATATCACTTGTGTGCCCTGTTGATGCCATGGAAGAAGAAGAACGCTGTGCAGGCCTCGCAGGTGCGCTCTTGGCAGATAATGGTGGTTGTGCCTGTTTTCTTGTATCACGGCTGGAGGTGGTACCGGATGGAGGTGCTGGTGATAGAGGCGAGGGTCCCGATCTTTCGATGAGGATAACTATCGATTTGGTGGAGACGACTTTGACGATCTGACTACAAACGTGCACGACGTTGCGCCTTAGCAATCGCTAAACCAATCTCCTGAGGTTACTGACGACGCCGGAAGCACGGTCAGCCTGACCACGAAGGTCTATTCCTGCAAGCAATCGAAGAACGAGCAAGAATATGATAAAGCAATCTGAATATTGCAAATATATATGAGGTATTGATAATGGTGGGGATCCGGAAGCGGTCTTGGTCTGGTCGTTGGACACAAACGAAGTACACGAAGTTGCAATGGCTAACTTTTAACTAAACAAATCCCAAGGAAAAAGCTACTAGATGGATCTACTTATATAGGAGCAAGGGGTGGCGGCCAAGGAGGTGGGAGGACGTCCCAAGGCAGCCTAAAACTAACCCTAGGTCGTACAAGGCTCATGGGCCCAAGTGGAGGTGATGTAACACCTTTGGACTTGTAGTTTGACTCGGATTCTGCTGCAGCATCAGATTGTTTCGTCCACAACTCAACTCTCCGGACGAATTTGAAGGTGATTCCAATTGGGTTGGAAGGTGCACGAAATCTAGTTTCCAACAAAAAAAAAGAATCACCCAATTCGGAGTCCGTATGAAAAACTTGTGTGCGTTTTGAGTCAGGTATGTCTGTGCAGTCCGAATCTGAATCCAGAACGTGAGAGACTTGGACTCTATCTTCTCTTGGGCCAAAAGTGACGTGAAAGAACTTTTTGGACAGCAAATAAACATCTCTTTCTTCCTTATCTTCATATGTGGATTGTACAAATGTCCCATACACCTGCAATTAGAGAAAACACAAAAGTGTGTGAAGTATTTTTGTTCTGGATAACATAAATAGATTATTGAATAGTTTGCACTAGAAATCACCTGACAAATATGCATATATGCAATATTTTTGGTCATATCCAAGGTAGTCATGTCCTCATCATCCTCCCCTTCTTGAAAATAAAGCCGTCCTCGGCGTTGCTTAATCTGAAATGTGGCTAACAAAAGAGACAAGGTGTACATGTTGTATATGTATATGTCATCCATTTTTACTTCCCTTGATTTTTGCATATATGACACATGAATAGATGAGTAACTTGCATAGTTCATAAAATCTATAGCCAAAAAATTAGCACAAGAAGTAGAAGGCATGAAAATATTGCAACTCAGTTTGCACATATAAGTGAAGCTCTTATTCATTTCAAAAGATTGACAATGTTCATCATTAAACCATCCCAACATTGGTGAATAAACCTTACTTGCATCAAATTTACATGCTACAACATGCTTAAATAAGCAAACATGCAATAAGTCATTCAACACAGAATCATCACCAAGATTAGAGGTCATATCAAAATGATTAAACATTGGTTCTTTTGCATCAATAGTTAATTCAATGGGTGCACTCAAAATTGTTGGTATTTCAGTTGTTTGATCACATGGCAAAGTCAAATTATCAACGTAGTCCTCTAAAATAGGTGGTGTGATCAAAGTGGTGGGTAGCTCATCAGATGGTGCATTCAAGTTGACAAGGCATTCATCATTCTCATGTAGAGATGGAAGATCAGTACCTTTGTCATTACCTCTTATGATCAACTCAGATGATGTAGCCACTCTCGGGGGCGATGTGTCACATGGTGGAGGTGATGTAGTCCTGACAACAACGGATGTGGTTGTCATAGTATGCCTAGTAGTTGAAGGAACAATCATATCAACTCTTGAAATGTGCACCGTGCGCTTGTTCTCCTCGTGGCCAACACGTCGTTTTATTTCCTGTTCAGCTTTGCAAGCAAGATGAAACAAATGGTCCATAGGATAACACTCTTCATGAATTAGTATCTCTTGAATATCACGGTTTAATCCTCCCCAAAATCTATCCATAAAATCATCTTCACTTTCTTCTAAAGAGGAATGCAATAAGGTAGTTTGTAAATCATCATAATATTTTGTTACAGTTTCACTACCTTGTTTTAAGTGTTGCAACTTCTTAATCATGTCACGAGTATAATAAGCAGGGACGAAAGTATGTCGCATGGCAAGTTTCAAATCATCCCAAGTAGTAGGTATATAATCAGGGTGTAACCGACAATATTCACTCCACCAAACCAAAGCATAACCAGTGAAAGAACCAACCGCAACCTTAACCTTTTTATGTTCATTGAAATTATGGGAAGCAAATATATTTTTATGTCGAACTCCCATTCAATATATAAAGCAGGTTTAAAACGGCCATTAAATGGTGGTATAGATACATTAACCTGATCATGTGCATTTGGATGTTTGTGCACCTCTCGTGACGGTTGTGGTATTTGCAAAGGTGGTGGCACGTCTCCCGCGATCGATAAAGCCCATGAATTGACTCTGGATCCTGTCATGATTAGTAGAACAAGAAACAAAACCCAAAAATAATGTTCCTATATGATAGAGGCTAAGGTGTCCCGTCTTTCGATGAGATGGTGGATTTCGCTTTGGTGGAAGTCGACTTTGACGATCCGACTACGAACGTGCGAGGACGTCGCGCCTTAGCAATCGCTAAACCAACTCCGAGAGGTTATTGACCACGCCGGAGCACGATCAACCTGACCACGAGGGTCTGTTTCCTGCGAGCAAACGAAGAACAAGCAAGAAACTAAGATTGCAATCTGGATATTGCGAATATAAGATGAAAGCTTTATTGATCAAGGTGGGGTTCTGTGACGCCTTTGTCTGGTCGTTGAACACAAACGAAGTACGCGAAGTTGCAGCTATGGCGAACTTTTAATCTAAACAAAACCCAAAGTCTAAACGATGCCCTAAGGGCTGTATATATGGAGGAAGAGGGGGGAATTTCGTGGCCCTTGGTGGAGGAGTCCGAAATCAACCCTATCTCTTGTTTCCCCACACATACGGACTCTAAAAATAGCCTATACTTATGTATTTCGAAATTACATGGGCCTGGCCCAATAATAAGGTGACGCAACACCTATAATAGCCTCGGGACGAAATTTATGAAGTGGCATCTTGTATATTTCGTCCAAGGCTTCATGCACCCATTATGGTGGCTTCAAAGTCCTGAAATCATCACTTGTAACTCATTCTTGTTCCCCTTGCGCATGCCATCATCTCCATGCTTGTTCTTGCTCCAATGTTCATCCTTCTCCAAGCTAGGCCCTTCATTTGTAAGCAAAACAAATGTATCCAATTTAGGCAGCATCATATTCTCATGAACATTAGAATCATTACCAAGAAACGAAAGTACCTGGTAATTTAGTTGGCGTGCACGAGCTCTAGTAATTGGTCCAGTATGTATAGCAGCAGGGGCTGTGGGTGTAACAATTGTATTGATGTCCTCATCACATGATCAGGTTAATGTATCTATACCACCATTTAATGGCCGTTTTAAACCTGCTTTATATATTGAATGGGAGTTCGACATAAAAAATATATTTGCTTCCCATAATTTCAATGAACATAAAAAGGTTAAGGTTGCGGTTGGTTCTTTCACTGGTTATGCTTTGGTTTGGTGGAGTGAATATTGTCGGTTACACCCTGATTATATACCTACTACTTGGGATGATTTGAAACTTGCCATGCGACATACTTTCGTCCCTGTTTATTATACTCGTGACATGATTAAGAAGTTGCAACACTTAAAACAAGGTAGTGAAACTGTAACAAAATATTATGATGATTTACAAACTACCTTGTTGCATTCCTCTTTAGAAGAAAGTGAAGATGATTTTATGGATAGATTTTGGGGAGGATTAAACCGTGATATTCAAGAGATACTAATTCATGAAGAGTGTTATCCTATGGACCATTTGTTTCATCTTGCTTGCAAAGCTGAACAGGAAATAAAACGACGTGTTGGCCACGAGGAGAACAAGCGCACGGTGCACATTTCAAGAGTTGATATGATTGTTCCTTCAACTACTAGGCATACTATGACAACCACATCCGTTGTTGTCAGGACTACATCACCTCCACCATGTGACACATCGCCCCCGAGAGTGGCTACATCATCTGAGTTGATCATAAGAGGTAATGACAAAGGTACTGATCTTCCATCTCTACATGAGAATGATGAATGCCTTGTCAACTTGAATGCACCATCTGATGAGCTACCCACCACTTTGATCACACCACCTATTTTAGAGGACTACGTTGATAATTTGACTTTGCCATGTGATCAAACAACTGAAATACCAACAATTTTGAGTGCACCCATTGAATTAACTATTGATGCAAAAGAACCAATGTTTAATCATTTTGATATGACCTCTAATCTTGGTGATGATTCTGTGTTGAATGACTTATTGCATGTTTGCTTATTTAAGCATGTTGTAGCATGTAAATTTGATGCAAGTAAGGTTTATTCACCAATGTTGGGATGGTTTAATGATGAACATTGTCAATCTTTTGAAATGAATAAGAGCTTCACTTATATGTGCAAACTGAGTTGCAATATTTTCATGCCTTCTACTTCCTGTGCTAATTTTTTGGCTTTAGATTTTATGAACTATGCAAGTTACTCATCTATTCATGTGTCATATATGCAAAAATCAAGGGAAGTAAAAATGGATGACATATACATATACAACATGTACATCTTGTCTCTTTTGTTAGCCACATTTCAGATTAAGCAACGCCGAGGACGGCTTTATTTTCAAGAAGGGGAGGATGATGAGGACATGACTACCTTGGATATGACCAAAAATATTGCATATATGCATATTTGTCAGGTGATTTCTAGTGCAAACTATTCAATAATCTATTTGTGTTATCCAGAACAAAAATACTTCACACACTTTTGTGTTTTGTCTAATTGCAGGTGTATGGGACATTTGTACAATCCACATATGAAGATAAGGAAGAAAGAGATGTTTATATGCTGTCCAAAAAGTTCTCTCACGTCACTTTTGGCCCAAGAGAAGATAGAGTCCAAGTCTCTCACGTTCTGGATTCAGATTCGGACTGCACAGACACACCTGACTCAAAACGCACACAAGTTTTTCATACGGACTCCGAATTGGGTGATTCATTTTTTGTTGGAAACTAGATTTCGTGCACTTTCCAACCCAATTGGAATCACCTTCAAATTCGTCCGGAGCGTTGAGTTGTGGACGAAACAATCTGATGCTGCAGCAGAATCCGAGTCAAACTACAAGTCCAAAGGTGTTACATCACCTCCACTTGGGCCCATTGGCCTTGTACGACCTAGATTTAGTTTTAGGCTGCCTTGGGACGTCCTCCCACCTCCTTGGCCGCCACCCCTTGCTCCTATATAAGTAGATCCATCTAGTAGCTTTTCCTTGGGATTTATTTAGTTAAAAGTTAGCCATTGCAACTTCGTGTGCTTCGTTTGTGTCCAACGACCAGACCAAGACCACTTTTCGGATCCCCACCATTATCAATACTTCATACATATTCGCGATATTCAGATTGCTTTTATCATATTCTTGCTTGTTCTTCGATTGCTTGCAGGAATAGACCTTCGTGGTCAGGTTGATCGTGCTCCGGCGTGGTCAATAACCTCTCGGAGTTGGTTTAGCGATTGCTAAGGCACAACGTCGTTGCACGTTTGTAGTCGGATCGTCAAAGTCGTCTCCACCAAATCGATAGTTATCATCTCATCGAAAGATCGGGACACCTCACCTCTATCAAGTGGTATCAGAGCCAGGTTGTCTCAAACTTTTCAAGAGGAAAGTTGGAGAGAGAGTTGTTGTATATCCTGCTTGGCAGTTGTTTTTCATCATTATCTTCACTGCCGTTGTGATCTTCACTTATATCTTACTGTCAAGAGCTACTTAGTATCCTTCATTGATTCTAGTTGTGCTACGCCGTGACCTCATTAGTGTTCTAGGCTCGCGTCTCTAGTCCGGTCTAGCCTAGGACCAGCACAGTACCGTCGTTGAGCGTTTATTCAACATTGCATCTTTGAGTTGATTATTGCTAATCTTTTGCTACCATATATAGCCAACCCAGCTCCACATATTTCTACACCGTGTATACGTACGCTCCCCTGGCAATCGCTTTACTCAATATTCGGAGTTACTTGACACCGCTGGTTGCCGATCACCGCCTGCTGCATGGTAAGAACTTGTAAGACATTGATATTTGCTTTACTGTGAGCGTTTTACCACCACATCCTAGTAGTTATAGGAACATTATTTTTGGGTTTTGTTTCTTGTTCTACTAATCATGACAGGATCCAGAGTCAATTCATGGGCTTTGTCGATCGCGGGAGACGTGCCACCACCTTTGCAAATACCACAACCGTCACGAGAGGTGCACAAACATCCAAATGCACGTGATCAGGTTAATGTATCTATACCACCATTTAATGGCCGTTTTAAACCTGCTTTATATATTGAATGGGAGTTCGACATAAAAAATATATTTGCTTCCCATAATTTCAATGAACATAAAAAGGTTAAGGTTGCGGTTGGTTCTTTCACTGGTTATGCTTTGGTTTGGTGGAGTGAATATTGTCGGTTACACCCTGATTATATACCTACTACTTGGGATGATTTGAAACTTGCCATGCGACATACTTTCGTCCCTGCTTATTATACTCGTGACATGATTAAGAAGTTGCAACACTTAAAACAAGGTAGTGAAACTGTAACAAAATAATTGGAATCACCTTCAAATTCGTCCGGAGCGTTGAGTTGTGGACGAAACAATCTGATGCTGCAGCAGAATCCGAGTCAAACTACAAGTCCAAAGGTGTTACATCACCTCCACCATGTGACACATCGCCCCTGAGAGTGGCTACATCATCTGAGTTGATCATAAGAGGTAATGACAAAGGTACTGATCTTCCATCTCTACATGAGAATGATGAATGCCTTGTCAATTTGAATGCACCATCTGATGAGCTACCAACTACTTTGATCACACCACCTATTTTAGAGGACTACGTTGATAATTTGACTTTGCCATGTGATCAAACAACTGAAATACCAACAATTTTGAGTGCACCCATTGAATTAACTATTGATGCAAAAGAACCAATGTTTAATCATTTTGATATGACCTCTAATCTTGGTGATGATTCTGTGTTGAATGACTTATTGCATGTTTGCTTATTTAAGCATGTTGTAGCATGTAAATTTGATGCAAGTAAGGTTTATTCACCAATGTTGGGATGGTTTAATGATGAACATTGTCAATCTTTTGAAATGAATAAGAGCTTCACTTATATGTGCAAACTGAGTTGCAATATTTTCATGCCTTCTACTTCTTGTGCTAATTTTTTGGCTTTAGATTTTATGAACTATGCAAGTTACTCATCTATTCAAGTGTCATATATGCAAAAATCAAGGGAAGTAAAAATGGATAACATATACATATACAACATGTACACCTTGTCTCTTTTGTTAGCCACATTTCAGATTAAGCAACGCCGAGGACGGCTTTATTTTCAAGAAGGGGAGGATGATGAGGACATGACTACCTTGGATATGACCAAAAATATTGCATATATGCATATTTGTCACGTGATTTCTAGTGCAAACTATTCAATAATCTATTTATGTTATCCAGAACAAAAATACTTCACACACTTTTGTGTTTTGTCTAATTGCAGGTGTATGGGACATTTGTACAATCCACATATGAAGATAAGGAAGAAAGAGATGTTTATTTGCTGTCCAAAAAGTTCTCTCACGTCACTTTTGGCCCAAGAGAAGATAGAGTCCAAGTCTCTCACGTTCTGGATTCAGATTCGGACTGCACAGACATACCTGACTCAAAACGCACACAAGTTTTTCATACGGACTCCGAATTGGGTGATTTTTTTTGTTGGAAACTAGATTTCGTGCACTTTCCAACCCAATTGGAATCACCTTCAAATTCGTCCGGAGCGTTGAGTTGTGGACGAAACAATCTGATGCTGCAGCAGAATCCGAGTCAAACTACAAGTCCAAAGGTGTTACATCACCTCCACTTGGGCCCATTGGCCTTGTACGACCTAGATTTAGTTTTAGGCTGCCTTGGGACGTCCTCCCACCTCCTTGGCCGCCACCCCTTGCTCCTATATAAGTAGATCCATCTAGTAGCTTTTCCTTGGGATTTATTTAGTTAAAAGTTAGCCATTGCAACTTCGTGTGCTTCGTTTGTGTCCAACGACCAGACCAAGACCACTTTTCAGATCCCCACCATTATCAATACTTCATACATATTCGCGATATTCAGATTGCTTTTATCATATTCTTGCTTGTTCTTCGATTGCTTGCAGGAATAGACCTTCGTGGTCAGGTTGATCGTGCTCCGGCGTGGTCAATAACCTCTCGGAGTTGGTTTAGCGATTGCTAAGGCACAACGTCGTTGCACGTTTGTAGTCGGATCGTCAAAGTCGTCTCCACCAAATCGATAGTTATCATCTCATCGAAAGATCAGGACACCTCACCTCTATCAACTCGGATTCTGCTGCAGCATCAGATTGTTTCGTCCACAACTCAACGCTCTGGACGAATTTGAAGGTGATTCCAATTGGGTTGGAAAGTCCACGAAATCTAGTTTCCAACAAAAAAAGAATCACCCAATTCGGAGTCCGTATGAAAAACTTGTGTGCGTTTTGAGTCAGGTGTGTTTGTGCAGTCCGAATCTGAATCCAGAGCGTGAGAGACTTGGACTCTATCTTCTCTTGGGCCAAAAGTGACGTGAGAGAACTTTTTGGACAGCAAATAAACATCTATTTCTTCCTTATCTTCATATGTAGATTGTACAAATGTCCCATACACCTGCAATTAGACAAAATACAAAAGTGTGTGAAGTATTTTTGTTCTGGATAACATAAATAGATTATCGAATAGTTTGCACTAGAAATCACCTAACAAATATGCATATATGCAATATTTTTGGTCATATCCAAGGTAGTCATGTCCTCATCATCCTCCCCTTCTTGAAAATAAAGCCGTCCTCGGCGTTGCTTAATCTGAAATGTGGCTAACAAAAGAGACAAGGTGTACATATTGTATATGTATATGTCATCCATTTTTACTTCCCTTGATTTTTGCATATATGAAACATGAATAGATGAGTAACTTGCATAGTTCATAAAATCTAAAGCCAAAAAATTAGCACAAGAAGTAGAAGGCATGAAAATATTGCAACTCAGTTTGCACATATAAGTGAAGCTCTTATTCATTTCAAAAGATTGACAATGTTCATCATTAAACCATCCCAACATTGGTGAATAAACCTTACTTGCATCAAATTTACATGCTACAACATGCTTAAATAAGCAAACATGTAATAAGTCATTCAACACAGAATCATCACCAAGATTAGAGGTCATATCAAAATGATTAAACATTGGTTCTTTTGCATCAATAGTTAATTCAATGGGTGCACTCAAAATTGTTGGTATTTCAGTTGTTTGATCACATGGCAAAGTCAAATTATCAACGTAGTCCTCTAAAATAGGTGGTGTGATCAAAGTAATGGGTAGCTCATCAGATGGTGCATTCAAATTGACAAGGCATTCATCATTCTCATGTAGAGATGGAAGATCAGTACCTTTGTCATTACCTCTTATGATCAACTCAGATGATGTAGCCACTCTCGGGGGCGATGTAGCCACTCAGATGATGTAGCCACTCTCGGATTGTCACATGATTTTCAAAAAGTTCTCTCACGTCACTTTTGGCCCAAGAGAAGATAGAGTCCAAGTCTCTCACGTTCTGGATTCAGATTCAGACTGCACAGACATACCTGACTCAAAACGCACACAAGTTTTTCATACGGACTCCGAATTGGGTGATTCTTTTTTTGTTGGAAACTAGATTTCGTGCACTTTCCAACCCAATGGGAATCACCTTCAAATTCGTCCGGAGCGTTGAGTTGTGGACGAAACAATCTGATGCTGCAGCAGAATCCGAGTCAAACTACAAGTCCAAAGGTATGTCCTAGGGTTAGTTTTAGGCTGCCTTGGGACGTCCTCCCACCTCCTTGGCCACCACCCCTTGCTCCTATATAAGTAGATCCATCTAGTAGCTTTTTCCTTGGGATTTGTTTAGTTAAAAGTTAGCCATTGCAACTTTGTGTACTTCGTTTGTGTCCAATGACCAGACCAAGACCGCTTCCGGATCCCCACCATTATCAATACTTCATATATGTTTGCAATATTCAGATTGCTTTATCATATTCTTGCTCGTTCTTCGATTGCTTGCAGGAATAGACCTTCGTGGTCAGGCTGACCGTGCTTCCAGCATCGTCAGTAACCTCAGGAGATTGGTTTAGCGATTGCTAAGGCGCAACGTTGTGCACGTTCGCAGTCGGATTGTCAAAGTCGTCTCCACCAAATCGATAGTTATCATCTCATCGAAAGATCGGGACACCCCCGCCTCTATCAAGTGGTATCAGTTTTCAGGTTGCTCGGTGAGAAATTCCAGTTTTCCTAGATTAGATTTATTTTCTTACCTATTGTCCAAGAAAAAGCCACAAAAAAGAGTTAGATCTATTCATCCTTGGTCCTAGCCAGTCTGAGCCTTTGCAATTTTCTTTTCATTGCTTGCATAGTTGAATTATCGGTTGCATCATCGTGTCGAGTTGCTGGTCTTAGTGTCTAGTTCGTTTAGAGTTTCGAGTTCTGTTCACATTAGTCACGCCACCGCTGCATGATTATCTCTTCCGCTGTCCACCACCCATCCATCAATTTCCACCACGTGCTACCCACCATTCATTGTCATAATAATAGTTGAGATCGTTCACATCTTCACTTGATCCAATCTGCATCTTATCTAGTTTGTTTTGGAAAGAGGGAGAAAAAAAGAGAGAAAAAAACGAGAAAAAAAGGAGAAAAAAAAGTCAGAGAGAAAAAAAGGAGAGAAAGAAAAAAAAAGTGTGAGGAAAAAAAAAGAGAAGAAAAAAAACAAAAAAATCGGCACAAACTTTTTCAGAGGAAAGTTGGAGACAAAGTTGTTGATATATCCTGCTTGGCTGTTGTTTCACCTCATTATCTTTACTGCCGTTGTGATCTTCACTTATATCTTGCTGTCCAGAGCTACTTAGTATCCTTCATTGATGCTAGTTGTGCTACGACGTGACCTCATTAGTGTTCTAGGCTCGCGTCTCTAGTCCGGTCTAGCCTAGGACCAGCACAGTACCGTCGTTGAGCGTTTATTCAACATTGCATCTTTGAATTGATTATTGCTAATCTTTTGCTACCATATATAGCCAACCCAGCTCCACATATTTCTACACCGTGTATACGTACGCTCCCCTGGCAATCGCTTTACTCAATATTCGGAGTTACTTGACACCGCTGGTTGCCGATCACCGCCTGCTGCATGGTAAGAACTTGTAAGACATTGATATTTGCTTTACTGTGAGCGTTTTACCACCACATCCTAGTAGTTATAGGAACATTATTTTTGGGTTTTGCTTCTTGTTCTACTAATCATGACAGGATCCAGAGTCAATTCATGGGCTTTATCGATCGCGGGAGACATGCCACCACCTTTGCAAATACCACAACCGTCACGAGAGGTGCACAAACATCCAAATGCACATGATCAGGTTAATGTATCTATACCACCATTTAATGGCCGTTTTAAACCTGCTTTATATATTGAATGGGAGTTCGACATAAAAAATATATTTGCTTCCCATAATTTCGATGAACATAAAAAGGTTAAGGTTGCGGTTGGTTCTTTCACTGGTTATGCTTTGGTTTGGTGGAGTGAATATTGTCGGTTACACCCTGATTATATACCTACTACTTGGGATGATTTGAAACTTGCCATGCGACATACTTTCGTCCCTGCTTATTATACTCGTGACATGATTAAGAAGTTGCAACACTTAAAACAAGGTAGTGAAAACTGTAACAAAATATTATGATGATTTACAAACTACCTTGTTGCATTCCTCTTTAGAAGAAAGTGAAGATGATTTTATGGATAGATTTTGGGGAGGATTAAACCGTGATATTCAAGAGATACTAATTCATGAAGAGTGTTATCCTATGGACCATTTGTTTCATCTTGCTTGCAAAGCTGAACAGGAAATAAAACAACGTGTTGGCCACAAGGAGAACAAGCGCACGGTGCACATTCCAAGAGTTGATATGATTGTTCCTTCAACTACTAGGCATACTATGACAACCACATCCGTTGTTGTCAGGACTACATCACCTCCACCATGTGACACATCGCCCCCGAGAGTGGCTACATCATCTGAGTTGATCATAAGAAGTAATGACAACGGTACTGATCTTCCATCTCTACATGAGAATGATGAATGCCTTATCAATTTGAATGCACCATCTGATGAGCTACCCACTACTTTGATCACACCACCTATTTTAGAGGACTACGTTGATAATTTGACTTTGCCATGTGATCAAACAACTGAAATACCAACAATTTTGAGTGCACCCATTGAATTAACTATTGATGCAAAAGAACCAATGTTTAATCATTTTGATATGACCTCTAATCTTGGTGATGATTCTGTGTTGAATGACTTATTGCATGTTTGCTTATTTAAGCATGTTGTAGCATGTAAATTTGATGCAAGTAAGGTTTATTCACCAATGTTGGGATGGTTTAATGATGAACATTGTCAATCTTTTGAAATGAATAAGAGCTTCACTTATATGTGCAAACTGAGTTGCAATATTTTCATGCCTTCTACTTCTTGTGCTAATTTTTTGGCGTTAGATTTTATGAACTATGCAAGTTACTCATCTATTCATGTGTCATATATGCAAAAATCAAGGGAAGTAAAAATGGATGACATATACATATACAACATGTACACCTTGTCTCTTTTGTTAGCCACATTTCAGATTAAGCAACGCCGAGGACGGCTTTATTTTCAAGAAGGGGAGGATGATGAGGACATGACTACCTTGGATATGACCAAAAATATTGCATATATGCATATTTGTCAGGTGATTTCTAGTGCAAACTATTCAATAATCTATTTATGTTATCCAGAACAAAAATACTTCACACACTTTTGTGTTTTGTCTAATTGCAGGTGTATGGGACATTTGTACAATCCACATATGAAGATAAGGAAGAAAGAGATGTTTAGTTGCTGTCCAAAAAGTTCTCCTCAACAATACCACATCTAATCATGCCAGTTTGTAATTCCTAATAATATTCTTCTACAGAATTTTTCCCTTGTCTTAAACGCTGCAATTTTTGAAGCAATTCACGTTGATAATATGGTGGAACCCAACGCGTACGCATAGCAGTTTTCAAAGCAGCCCAAGTAGTTGGAATAGGATATAATCTACAATGTTCAGACCACCATACACATGCAAAACTAGTGAAAGCACAAACAGCAGCAGCAACTCGTCTCTCCTTAGGATATTGTAAACATGTAAATCGTTGTTCAGTTTCTAACTCTGATAGAGGCGGAGGTGTCCCGTCTTTCGATGAGATGGTGGATTTCGCTTTGGTGGAAGTCGACTTTGACGATCCGACTAAGAACGTGCGAGGACGTCGCGCCTTAGCAATCGCTAAACCAACTCCGAGAGGTTATTGACCATGCCGGAGCACGATCAACCTGACCACGAGGGTCTGTTTCCTGCGAGCAAATGAAGAACAAGCAAGAAACTAAGATTGCAATCTGGATATTGCGAATATAAGATGAAAGCTTTATTGATCAAGGTGGGGTTCTATGACGCCTTTGTCTGGTCGTTGAACACAAACGAAGTACGCGAAGTTGCAGCTATGGCGAACTTTTAATCTAAACAAAACCCAAAGTCTAAACGATGCCCTAAGGGCTGTATATATGGAGGAAGAGGGGGGAATTTCGTGGCCCTTGGTGGAGGGGTCCGAAATCAACCCTATCTCTTGTTTCCCCACACATACGGACTCTAAAAATAGCCTATACTTATGTATTTCAAAATTACATGGGCCTGGCCCAATAATAAGGTGACGCAGCACCTAAAATAGCCTCGGGACGAAATTTATGAAGTGGCATCTTGTATATTTCGTCCAAGGCTTCATGCACCCATTATGGTGGCTTCAAAGTCCTGAAATCATCACTTGTAACTCCGTTCTTGTTTCCCTTGCGCATGCCATCATCTCCATGCTTGTTCTTGCTCCAATGTTCATCCTTCTCCAAGCTAGGCCCTTCATTTGTAAGCAAAACAAATGTATCCAATTTAGGCAGCATCATATTCTCATGAACATTAGAATCATTACCAAGAAACGAAAGTACCTGGTAATTTAGTTGGCGTGCACGAGCTCTAGTAATTGGTCCAGTATGTATAGCAGCAGGGGTTGTGGGTGTAACAATTGTATTGATGTCCTCATCACCGGAGCACGATCAACCTGACCACGAGGGTCTGTTTCCTGCGAGCAAACGAAGAGCAAGCAAGAAACTAAGATTGCAATCTGGATATTGCGAATACAAGATGAAAGCTTTATTGATCAAGGTGGGGTTCTGTGACGCCTTTGTCTGGTCGTTGAACACAAACGAAGTACGCGAAGTTGCAGCTATGGCGAACTTTTAATCTAAACAAAACCCAAAGTCTAAACGATGCCCTAAGGGCTGTATATATGGAGGAAGAGGGGGGAATTTCGTGGCCCTTGGTGGAGGGGTCCGAAATCAACCCTATCTCTTGTTTCCCCACACATACGGATTCTAAAAATAGCCTATACTTATGTATTTCGAAATTACATGGGCCTGGCCCAATAATAAGGTGACGCAGCACCTAAAATAGCCTCGGGACGAAATTTATGAAGTGGCATCTTGTATATTTCGTCCAAGGCTTCATGCACCCATTATGGTGGCTTCAAAGTCCTGAAATCATCACTTGTAACTCCGTTCTTGTTCCCCTTGCGCATGCCATCATCTCCATGCTTGTTCTTGCTCCAATGTTCATCCTTCTCCAAGCTAGGCCCTTCATTTGTAAGCAAAACAAATGTATCCAATTTAGGCAGCATCATATTCTCATGAACATTAGAATCATTACCAAGAAACGAAAGTACCTGGTAATTTAGTTGGCGTGCACGAGCTCTAGTAATTGGTCCAGTATGTATAGCAGCAGGGGCTGTGGGTGTAACAATTGTATTGATGTCCTCATCAAACTCCCAAGTAAGATATATATCAGGAACATATCTACCCTCAAATGGTGGAATATTCAATTTCAGTTTAGGAATATGGACATCATCTCGTACCTGAGGTGGTGGTGCAGGCCTACCATTACGAATATATACCTGAGGTCGACCTGCTGGTGGTGGTACAGGTGGCTGCACGTAGTGCTGATTTTGATCAACCTCATCCTCATAATCTCCCACATAATCATCCTCCTCCGTATCAGCAGCAGGAGCCACAGAAGTATCAACAGCAGCACCAACAGTTTGGCCAAACGCAAGAGGAACACGGCTTGCTCGGCGGAGGTCTGTTTCGGGACGTGGAGGTAGTCGTTGTTGTTGTTGTTGGAGAGGTGCGTTAGGTGCAGCGGGTGGTGGTGGTGGGAGACGCGCGAGCAATTCATTAAACTTGTTATCGAGCTTTGTTTCGAACGTCTTCTCAAGGCCAGTGATCTTCTCCATGGCCTCTTCAAAATTGTTCAGCACATCTTGCACCTGTTCAGTCATCATTTGCTGAAACTTATCATGAAGCTCCTTGTTCGATAAATTCTCCCAGTCAATCTCGTCGGCTTGTGATCCTGGCATGGTTAGCAGCAATAGAAACACACAAGAATATGATCCTACAGACTACGAACAAGTGGTGGTGGTGGGTGTCACAAATCCGTCAAGCAAAACTCAAATTCTTACCAGTTCTTACCCAGCAACAGGCGGTGATCGGCAACCGTTGTAGTCAAAACTCTCAAAGCTTGGATAGAGCGATTACCAGGGAGAGTCAAA
>NW_021246875.1:18545-23343 GCF_002162155.2 Triticum dicoccoides | reverse complement strand
AGTTGAATAAACGCTCAACGACGGTACTGTGCTGGTCCTAGGCTAGACTGTGCTAGAGACGCGAGCCTAGAACACCAACAAAATCATGGCGCGGCACGTAAACAAGGGAGGAGCACACTCTGAATTTTTTTTTCTCTTTTTTTCCTCTTTTTTTTTTTGCTCCGCAACAAATTTTTTTCGAAAAAGTCTACAAATGGTCTAAAAACTGCCTAGCCAGAATTTTCGAGACTTAGTTTTTTTTTTGAAATTGGAACTATTTTTCTTCTGCAGATGGCTCGGAAGTTGGGGAGTCCTTCTCTGTCATGACTCGGAGTGTCGCGTGATCTGGAAATCGAGAACAATGCAACAATTACTGGACTCGGACTAGGACTGGTGGCGGAGATGAATTTGGTGGAACTCGGACTGGTGGCGGAGATGAATCTGGTGGAACACGGACAGGTGGCGGATATATGTTGCAGGTGAACTCGGATTGGCGTGATGGCGGCGGATATGTGGTGGCGTATATGGATTCGGATTGGCGGTGAATATGTGGTGGTGGTATATGGCAACAGCGACGATGATGATGCGGTGGTGATATATGGCAGCGGCGACGTGACAACCTGTGAACAGAACTCGAATCTCTAAAAGACTAGACGCTAAGACCAACAACTGGACACGACGATGCAACTGCAAATTCAACAAAGCAAATACAGAAAAGATTATGCAAGGCTCAGATTGGTTCGGATGGGATGAACTAACCCTAATTTTTTTTGGCTTTTTCGTGGACTATAGGTATGAAGAACAGACTCGATCTAAACTACGAAAAACTGTAAAATCTCACCGAGCAACCTGGAAATCTGATACCACTTGATAGAGGCAAAGGTGTCCCGTCTTTCGATGAGATGATGGATATCGCTTTGGTGGAAGTCGACTTTGACGATCCGACTACGAACGTGCGAGGACGTCGCGCCTTAGCAATCCCTAAACCAACTCCGAGAGGTTATTGACCACGCTGGAGCACGATCAACCTGACCACGAGGGTCTGTTTCCTGCGAGCAAACGAAGAACAAGCAAGAAACTAAGATTGCAATCTGGATATTGTGAATATAAGATGAAAGCTTTATTGATCAAGGTGGGGTTCTGTGACGCCTTTGTCTGGTCGTTGAACACAAACGAAGTACGCAAAGTTGCAGCTATGGCGAACTTTTAATCTAAAAAAAACCCAAAGTCTAAACGGTGCCCTAAGGGCTGTATATATGGAGGAAGAGAGGGGGAATTTCGTGGCCCTTGGTGGAGGGGTCCGAAATCAACCCTATCTCTTGTTTCCCCACACATACGGACTCTAAAAATAGCCTATACTTATGTATTTCGAAATTACATGCGCCTGGCCCAATAAAAAGGTGACGCAGCACCTATAATAGCCTCGGGACAAAATTTATGAAGTGGCATCTTGTATATTTCGTCCATGGCTTCATGCACCCATTATGGTGGCTTCAAAGTCCTGAAATCATCACTTGTAACTCCGTTCTTGTTCCCCTTGCGCATGGCATCATCTCCATGCTTGTTCTTGCTCCAATGTTCATCCTTCTCCAAGCTAGGTCCTTCATTTGTAAGCAAAACAAATGTATCCAATTTAGGCAGCATCATATTCTCATGAACATTAGAATCATTACCAAGAAACGTAAGTACCTGATAATTTAATTGGCGTGCGCGAGCTCTAGTAATTGGTCCCGTATATGTAGCAGTAGGGGCTGTGAGTGTAACAATGGTATTGATGTCCTCATCAAGAACAATGCAACAATTACTGGACTCGGACTAGGACTGGTGGCGGAGATGAATCTGGTGGAACTCGGACTGGTGGCGGAGATGAATCTGGTGGAACACGGACAGGTGGCGGATATATGTTGCAGGTGAACTCGGATTGGCGTGTTGGCGGCGGATATGTGGTGGCGTATATGGATTCGGATTGGCGGTGAATATGTGGTGGTGGTATATGGCAACAGCGACGATGATGATGCGGTGGTGATATATGGCAGCGGCGACGTGACAACCTGTGAACAGAACTCGAAACTCTAAAAGACTAGACGCTAAGACCAGCAACTGGACACGACGATGCAACCGCAAATTCAACAAAGCAAATACAGAAGAGATTATGCAAGGCTCAGATTGGTTCGGATGAGATGAACTAACCCTAATTTTTTTTAGCTTTTTCGTGGACTATAGGTATGAAGAACAGACTCGATCTAAACTACGAAAAACTGTAAAATCTCACCGAGCAACCTGGAAATCTGATACCACTTGATAGAGGCAAAGGTGTCCCATCTTTCGATGAGATGATGGATATCGCTTTGGTGGCAGTCGACTTTGACAATCCGACTACGAACGTGCGAGGACGTAGCGCCTTAGCAATCGCTAAACCAACTCCGAGAGGTTATTGACCACGCCGGAGCATGATCAACCTGACCACGAGGGTCTGTTTCCTGCGAGCAAACGAAGAACAAGCAAGAAACTGAGATTGCAATCTGGATATTGCGAATATAAGATGAAAGCTTTATTGATCAAGGTGGGGTTCTGTGACGCCTTTGTCTGGTCGTTGAACACAAACGAAGTTGGCGAACTTTTAATCTAAACAAAACCCAAAGTCTAAACGGTGCCCTAAGGGCTGTATATATGGAGGAAGAGAGGGGGGATTTCGTGGCCCTTGGTGGAGGGGTCCGAAATCAACCCTATCTCTTGTTTCCCCACACATACGGACTCTAAAAATAGCCTATACTTATGTATTTCGAAATTACATGGGCCTGGCCCAATAAAAAGGTGACGCAGCACCTATAATAGCCTCGGGACAAAATTTATGAAGTGGCATCTTGTATATTTCGTCCATGGCTTCATGCACCCATTATGGTGGCTTCAAAGTCCTGAAATCATCACTTGTAACTCCGTTCTTGTTCCCCTTGCGCATGGCATCATCTCCATGCTTGTTCTTGCTCCAATGTTCATCCTTCTCCAAGCTAGGCCCTTCATTTGTAAGCAAAACAAATGTATCCAATTTAGGCAGCATCATATTCTCATGAACATTAGAATCATTACCAAGAAACGAAAGTACCTGATAATTTAATTGGCGTGCGCGAGCTCTAGTAATTGGTCCCCTATATGTAGCAGTAGGGGCTGTGGGTGTAACAATGGTATTGATGTCCTCATCAAGAACAATGCAACAATTACTGGACTCGGACTAGGACTGGTGGCGGAGATGAATCTGGTGGAACTCGGACTGGTGGCGGAGATGAATCTGGTGGAACACGGACAGGTGGCGGATATATGTTGCAGGTGAACTCGGATTGGTGTGATGGCGGCGGATATGTGGTGGCGTATATGGATTCGGATTGGCGGTGAATATGTGGTGGTGGTATATGGCAACAGCGACGATGATGATGCGGTGGTGATATATGGCTGCGGCGACGTGACAACCTGTGAACAGAACTCGAAACTCTAAAAGACTAGACGCTAAGACCAGCAACTGGACACGACGATGCAACCGCAAATTCAACAAAGCAAATACAGAAAAGATTATGCAAGGCTCAGATTGGTTCGGATGGGATGAACTAACCCTAATTTTTTTTGGCTTTTTCGTGGACTATAGGTATGAAGAACAGACTCGATCTAAACTACGAAAAACTGTAAAATCTCACCGAGCAACCTGGAAATCTGATACCACTTGATAGAGGCAAAGGTGTCCCGTCTTTCGATGAGATGATGGATATCGCTTTGGTGGCAGTCGACTTTGACGATCCGACTACGAACGTGCGAGGACGTCGCGCCTTAGCAATCGCTAAACCAACTCCGAGAGGTTATTGACCACGCCGGAGCATGATCAACCTGACCACGAGGGTCTGTTTCCTGCGAGCAAACGAAGAACAAGCAAGAAACTGAGATTGCAATCTGGATATTGCGAATATAAGATGAAAGCTTTATTGATCAAGGTGGGGTTCTGTGACGCCTTTGTCTGGTCGTTGAACACAAACGAAGTACGCGAAGTTGCAGCTATGGCGAACTTTTAATCTAAACAAAACCCAAAGTCTAAACGGTGCCCTAAGGCTGTATATATGGAGGAAGAGAGGGGGAATTTCGTGGCCCTTGGTGGAGGGGTCCGAAATCAACCATATCTCTTGTTTCCCCACACATACGGACTCTAAAAATAGCCTATACTTATGTATTTCGAAATTACATGCGCCTGGCCCAATAAAAAGGTGACGCAGCACCTATAATAGCCTCGGGACAAAATTTATGAAGTGGCATCTTGTATATTTCGTCCATAGCTTCATGCACCCATTATGGTGGCTTCAAAGTCCTGAAATCATCACTTGTAACTCCGTTCTTGTTCCCCTTGCGCATGGCATGATCTCCATGCTTGTTCTTGCTCCAATGTTCATCCTTCTCCAAGCTAGGCCCTTCATTTGTAAGCAAAACAAATGTATCCAATTTAGGCAGCATCATATTCTCATGAACATTAGAATCATTACCAAGAAACGAAAGTACCTGATAATTTAATTGGCGTGCGCGAGCTCTAGTAATTGGTCCCCTATATGTAGCAGTAGGGGCTGTGGGTGTAACAATGGTATTGATGTCCTCATTTTAGGCCCAAAATTTTTCGAAAACGCATTTTTCGAAAAAATTTCTGGCTATCCTATTTTTAGGTGTTTCTGAGTGTTTTGAGACAGGTGCCATTATAGGAAGTTTTTTTTGACCCGTTTCCAGTTTTTGGGTCCGGGCAGTCAAAAAAAAAATTGGTCGAAAAAATTTCGTGCCCATCCTGTCCGTTTGA